>NC_084741.1:69472353-69519853 GCF_033978785.1 Entelurus aequoreus | reverse complement strand
ATATAATTACAAAATTAATTTATAATCATACAAATATGAACGCGTTGTATAATTTTCAACCAAGCAACTCCAAAATATTTTTTTGTCAAAACAAAATTTGTCAGACAAAAACATAGTATAAATATATAAATGATTACAGTAAACTAAAAATACATTCAAACTGAATAAATGCAACAAGGATAGCTAGGATTAAGTAAAAAACTAGTTAAAAATAAATTGTATTTACTTAAATAAAAATTATTACAAATTAGGAAAATTAAGAAAACAGTTTATTATTGAAAAAATACATCTCAGTGTTTCCCATAAACTGCCAAGATACTTGTGGCGGTGGGGGCGTGGCTATGGGCGTGGTCACCATGACATCATCAAGTAATTTGCATAATTTACTACAATGATATGATTTTTTCTAAAAAGGCTCAAAAAATGTATACTTACTAATTAATAATAACAGTTTTGTTTTAAACGTCCATCCATCCATCCATTTTACAATATAATTTTTTTAATGTACATATTTATATACAGATTTGAACAATAAGTTATTCACTGAAATAAATTTATTAATTGTGGTTCTTACAAAAAATATATCTTATAAAAATATAAAAGCTAAAATGTCTCTTAAAGCTCTGCCCCTTTAATTAGTGCATACTAAATAATTTAACTTTAGCCTACTACTACAACCATATTATTTACCAGCAACATAAAGTGAAACAGAGGCAGAGGTGTCCTGCCACAGTCAGTAACAAATAAACAGAAAACAGTAGTGGTGGTAGATAGACACAGAGCTTCATCAAACATCTGATCCACTGAACAAAGAGCTCCAAAAATCTTGATCCTACACTTCTCTTTTGTAAAGTAAATCTGAACAGCCGATATGGGCATCTACATCAACTATATGATTTGCCTGAAAAGCTGCACAGGACAAAAAAAAAAAAAAAAAAGCCGAAAAATCTATTTGTTGCGGCCTTAATTCTTTCGTGGCGGGCCGCCACAAATAACTGAATGTGTGGGAAACACTGCATCTATTTTAAAATTCTAGTTTGCATGAGTGACTAAATGACACACAAGCACAGCCAAAATAAAATCATGTGACAAAGTGACAACTGTTTGAATGTTTTTATTCCAAAACCAGTTTTTCTGTCTATGAGTTTGCACAACAGGGTGTGGGTCCGCCCCCCTCCCATTACCCACACGTACAATAAAGATTTTCTTGTTCTCCGACAGGAATAATATCAACGATGGAATCAGAATATTTAATGACTCTGTTCCAATAATCCATTTAGCACTAGTATAGAAATATGAAAAAAACAAAAAAAATCATCCCAAAGAAAATAAATTGGACAAAAGCGCTCGGTTTTATTTCGGAGTGACCACTCGAGACAACCTATTTGTTTTGTGACCCTCCCTTCTTATGGATCTTCCTACTGAGACATACGTCTGCTTCCTGCTTCTCCAACCAACTCATATTATGATAGAAGACACAAATTAGATCACTGCACAACAGTTATGTACTGGTGGCGCCCCCTTGTGTTGAGCTATGGAATAAGTGCTAGCATACAGGTATTCTAAATAGCCTTTTTATAAATACTGTGCAAAAGCTCTATGACTTATGGACAATTAGTTGTTGAATTCAAACACCTTTTGATTGATAGCAGCCATGCTTTTGAGGAAATCTTACTCAAGTTTGACACACATGTGCTTGGCAGTCTACAGCAGGGGTCGGCAAACCAAAACGTTGAAAGAGCCATATTGGACCAAAAATAAAAAAATATAAATCTGTCTGGAGCCGCAAAAAAATGTAAAGTCTTATATAACTCTTATAATGAAGGCAACACATGATGTAAGTGTCTATATTAGCTATAATCAGTGTTGGGACTAATGCGTTACTTTGTAACGCCGTTAGTTTCGGCGGTAACTAGTAATCTAATGCGTTATTTTTTATATTCAGTAACTCAGTTACCGTTACTACATGATGCGTTACTACTAGAGATGTCCGATAATATCGGCCGGCCGATATTATCGGGCGATAAATGCTTTAAAATGTAATATCGGAAATTATCGGTATCGGTTTTTTTATTATCGGTATCGTTTTATTTTTTTTTATTTTTTTTTAAATTAAATCAACATAAAAAACACAAGATACACTTACAATTAGTGCACCAACCCAAAAAACCTCCCTCCCCCATTTACACTCATTCACACAAAAGGGTTGTTTCCTTCTGTTATTAATATTGGGGTTCCTACATTATATATCAATATATATCAATACAGTCTGCAAGGGATACAGTCCGTAAGCACACATGATTGTGCGTGCTGCTGGTCCACTAATAATACTAACCTTTAACAGTTAATTTTACTCATTTTCATTCATTACTAGTTTCTATGTAACTGATTTTATATTGTTTTACTTTCTTTTTTATTCAAGAAAATGTTTTTAATTTATTTATCTTATTTTATTTTATTAATTTAAAAAAAAAAAAGGACCTTATCTTCACCATACCTGGTTGTCCAAATTAGGCATAATAACTGTATATATCAGTATCGGTTGATATCGGTATCGGTAATTAAAGAGTTGGACAATATCGGAATATCGGATATCGGCAAAAAGCCATTATCGGACATCCCTAGTTACTACATAACTATATGTTAACTATAACTATAACTATAAATAACGTAAAATAACGCAGTATCGGCTAGAAACAGAAGATCTGAGTGTGTTTTGTTGGAGCGCTGCGGTGTCGTCCTTCTGAATCTCTTGTGTCACAAGGAAGAGGCGCGCTGTGTGTGTGTGTGTGTGTGTCTGGGTGTGGGGAGGGAGGGGAGGGCGTGTCTGTGTTTACTAACAACGGAGCCGCAGTCGAGTTTCTTAACATGGAGATATTCTCACTTCTTTTCTTTTGTCGAGCACAAAGAAAATAACATTTTTAGTTAAATGTAAGTTGTGTCTTGGATCAAAGATCCCGTCCACTCTGTATATCAGGGGTGTCAAAGTCAAGGCCCGCGGACCAGATCCGGCCCGCGGGCCTTGACTTTGACACCCCTGATATAAGGCAACACTTCAGATTTGCCCCTGAAGCTGTTTCACACAAACTGCATGAAATGAAGACGCGATGAGTACGATCATCAGAAAACTGTAAATGTTATTGACACACTGCGTGACTGCAGACTGATGAGTTGCGTTCAAGAGCCCTCAAGGTTCTTCTGAAGGGTTTTTTGCCTTTTAATCGCTTGTTTGCATCGGCTGAAACGACTTTGAACGTAAATTGGCTGGAGAAAAAGAGGACCGCAGCACTGGAGAGGTAAGAAAAACGGAGAACCCACTGCTGAACGTTACATTCATAAGCTTTAGTGACAGAAAATCCAACCACTGAATAAGAGACATACACAAACATTAACAGTTAAGTTCCCTTCCATTGATTAGAAAGTGATCAATCCGTCAATTTGCTGGGCAACTAATGAGGCACCTCATTGAACAAGACATTCCACATGACTTTATACTTCAACCTTCCATAACCAATTCCTACAGAGTTCACCTAACTCAAACCTGGGCAAAATACGGCCCATTTTCAATCGTTCTACATGATTTTTTTAGACCTTTAACATCAAAACTGTCGTCGCCATTATGATGTGCAGTGCTGTTTTTAAATGACCCTAAGTCTTGAACTATAGAAAGTATTTCAATGGTTGAAATCTGCGCTTTTGGGTGTTATACCAGTTATTACGGTAATCTACGTCACAGCAGCTCAGACCAAAAACAAAGCAGGGTGGGCGGGGTTTGTTTTCAGAGCAGCCAGCCCCAAACAAAGCACATTTTTACAACACAATTTCTGCATAAAAGTGATAATATATATGTGGAGGGGGGCGTGGCCTGCCGTGGAACGGGGTGTGCCAGGACCGGCCTCTAAGAGGGACGGCGTGGCGAAGTTGGGAGAGTGGCCGTGCCAGCAATCTGAGGGTTACTGGTTCAATCCCCACCTTCTACCATCCTAGTCACGTCCGTTGTGTCCTTGAGCAAGACACTTCACCCTTGCTCCTGATTGGCCTGGTTAGCGTCGTGCATGTTGTGTGAATGTGTGTGTGTGAATGGGTGAATGCGGAAATAGTGTCAAAGCGCTTTGAGTTCCTTAAAAAAGGTAGAAAAGCACTATACAAGTACAACCCATTTACCATTTACGACAGCGACAGGTGAGTGGATGGCCCAGGTGGGCCTTGTTATCTAATCACCTGTCGCCTTTATTAGCAGCAGCCGGAATGAGACACGGAGTTGGAGTTGGAGTGGGGAGCCAGAGAGAGAGAAACAAACTCAGAGAAAGACATTTTGCTGGAAAGCAAAAAGCCTTGCACGATTGATGAAAATAAAACAATGTTATACCCTGAAATCCGGGCTCTCCTGGCAGTGTGTGGTGGTCCGAAGAACCCACTAGAGGGCAACCTCTACATTTTGGAGCCCAACAAACCGAACCATCTGAGGAGATGGAAGCCGACCCCCGGGCAGCATTTATGAACATTCTTGCGGAGGTGACGACGGCCAGCCATCGACAGCTGGAGGCGGTCCGCCAACAAGTGTACCAGCAGAGCCAAAATGTAGAGGTTGCCCTCTAGTGGGTTCTTCGGACCACCACACACTGCCAGGAGAGCCCGGAATTCGGGGTATAACACTGTTTTATTTTCATCAATCGTGCAAGGCTTTTGATTTCCAGCAAAATGTATTTTTCTGAGTTCGTGTCTCTCTGGCTCCCGCTCCAACTCCAACTCCGTGTCTCATCCCGGCTGCTGCTAATAAAGGCGACAGGTGATTAGATAACAAGGCCCACCTGGGCCATCCACTCACCTGTCGCTGTCTTAGAGGTCTGTCCTGGCACACCCCGTTCCGCGGCAGGCCCGCAGGCCACGCCACCCCTCCACAATATCATATTGTAGGTGTTTATTAACCAGTGCATTCATATTTTGCTGTTTGCTACATTTTTGCTGTGTTTTGCTTGATTGTAAAAGATACACAACTATGGAGGAGCTGGTCTGAGAAGTAAAAGAGGAGCGATGTTCATATGTTGTTAATATTCAGTGTTTTATTGTTCATAGTTAATATTGTAAATCCCACTTTCTTTATTTTCATGTACATTTTGGGTGTAAAAAACTGTGAAATTCCATTCTGTTTTTTTTTTGAGGTGGTCTGTCATAACTTTTTTAGAACTCTATCGGACATTGTGACTTTTGGTATTAGTGTTCCTGGGAAAAAAAGGGACCCAAACACACATACTGTACAGTAGATTTTTACAACTAAATGTGTATATATCATTTATTCACACATACACTTTGGCACATTTTTTCTCTCTATGTGGCCCCCGAGTCCAAATATTCGCCCAACTCTGACCAAGTTTTCGGGGTCTTCTTCGACTAATGACTGCTAGCTTTTTTCCACATTCTATTGCACTCAAGGGGTTATGGTTTGATGGCTAATGTTTATGGGATTGGAGTTTTAAGGACAAGGTGATGGGCACCTTTTTAAGCAGGTACTTAGAGGGCTTTAATGTTCACTCAAGGGGCCGGGCGGTTGAAAGGGCATGTAATGATTTTCTTTCTACATTTAAAACACTTCCTTGTGGTCTACAAAACATGTAATGGTGGTTCTCTGCTCAGAATGTTGCATAGATTATGTTTTACAGACCTTTCTGTGTCGTTTTGTGGGCGGGTCTTATTGACAGCGTCTTCTGCACCATCTTTGTTGTAGTTTTTAGTGCTTGTCTGACAGATATGAATTAGAACTATACACTTTGTATTACGAATGGCAACAGCTGAGGATGCATGTGCATGTACGAGCCAGTCTGCCCCACAACAAGAGGATAGAGAAAAATAATTACAATGGTGGACTTGCGCAAAGCTTTTCAGGTAAAACTTTACCAGACGTGGATAATCCGCTGACGTCACCAAAGGGGAAAATGTCATAAATTGGGCGAATTCCAAACAAATTGTTTGGAGGAAGTTGTTTGATAAATATTACCGCCATGCCTCCATGGTTTGATTTCAAGTTTTTGGGAACTTTTGCAGATCTCAAATACACAAAAACAAGTAACAATAGTTAAGAAAAGTTGCTTTTGCATAATAAGGCCCCTTTAAAGAGAAACTGCACCTTTTTTTTTAAATTTTGCCTATTGTTCAAAATTATTATGAAAGACATGATGACTAGAGATGTCCGATAATGGCTTTTTTGCCGATATTCCGATATTGTCCAACTCTTAATTACCGATACCGACATATACAGTCGTGGAAATAACACATTATTATGCCTAATTTTGTTGTGATGCCCCGCTGGATGCATTAAACAATGTAACAAGGTTTTCCAAAATAAATCAATTTAAGTTATGGAAAAAAATGCCAACATGGCACTGCCATATTTATTATTGAAGTCACAAAGTGCATTATTTTTTTGAACATGCCTCAAAACAGCAGCTTGGAATTTGGGACATGCTCTCCCCGAGAGAGCATGAGGAGGTTGAGGTGGGGGGTGGGGGTTAGAGAGTAGCGGGGGGTGTATATTGTAGCGTCCTGGAAGAGTTAGTGCTGCAAGGGGTTCTGGGTATTTGTTCTGTTGTGTTTATGTTGTGTTACGGTGCGGATGTTCCCCCGAAATGTGTTTGTCATTCTTGTTTGGTGTGGGTTCACAGGGTGGCGCATATTTGTAACAGTGTTAAAGTTGTTTATACGGCCACCCTCAGTGTGACCTGTATGGCTGTTGTTCAAGAATGCCTTGCATTCAAAACCGTAGATATTATGTGATTGGGCCGGCACGCAAAGGCAGTGCTTTCAAGGTTTATTGGCGCTCTGTACTTCTCCCTACGTCCGTGTACACAAATTTTACTTTTTGAAACCGATACCGATAATTTCCGATATCGCATTTTAAAGCATTTATCGGCCGACAATATCGGCAGTCCGATATTATCGGACATCCCTAATGATGACGGATGTATATTTTTTTATTGCATTCTAAATAATAAACAAATGCGATCAAAAATGATTGCACTACAAATGGAACATACCAAATTCCAATAAAAAATAGGCAGGAATCAATAAAGTACTATCTATCCAAACAGCAGCTTGGAATTTGGGACATGCTCTCCCTGAAAGAGAGACTATGAGGAGGTTGAGGTGGGTGGGGGTAGGGGGTAGCGAGGGGGTTTATATTGTAGCATCCCGGAAGAGTTAGTACTGCAAGGGATTCTGGGTATTTGTCCTGTTGTGTTTATGTTGTGTTACGGTGCGGATGTTCTCCGGAAATGTGTTTGTCATTCTTGTTTGGTGTGGGTTCACAGTGTGGCGCATATTTGTAACAGTGTTAAAGTTGTTTATACGGCGTACCCTCAGTGTGACCTGTATGGCTGTTGACCAAGTATGCTTTGCATTAATTCGTGATGAGAACAGCTGGTAGATATTATGTGATTCGGACGGCACGCACGCAAAGGAAATGCCTTTAAGGTTTATTGGCACTCTGTACCTCTCCCTGCGTCCGTGTACACAGTGGCGTTTTAAAACGTCATGCATTTTGCTTTTAGAAACCGATACCGATAATTTCCGATATTACATTTTAAAGCATTTATCGGCCGATAATATCGGCAGCCCGATATTATTGGAAATCCCTAATCAAAATACATAAATATTAGATGCTATTATGAATGTGCCTGTTACTACATTACATATATACTTACATCATCTATATAAAACCCTAATGGAGGTGTTTGTATGGTTTTTTAGGGGCTTTATAGGCAAAACTGAACAGCTACCATAGGCTCCATTGGAAGTGGACTTTTGATCTCATTTATTTAATATTTAGATTGCTTTAAAAAAAAAAAATCCATCCGTCACGTCTCTCGTTATAATTGTGAACGATACGGAAAATTCCCTTCTAAGGCTTAGGAGTAAATTGTTAGGATGGTTGGTGGTGACATTAATGTTTGTAAAATTTACTTTGGGGTTAGGTTTATGGATTCGGCAGTTCAGGTTCAGTAATGAGCCTGAAAGGTCCCCTATTACTGAAAGTGGTTTTCTTTATGATGTTGTAACATGTATCTCTACAGCCTGTTTATGAGCGCCAAACTTCATTTCCTACAATCACCCTCCACTTTCCAGAGAAGAGGTTCGCTTTAAAAATTCATGAAGGAAAAAAAAAATCCTTCACGCTAGGTGAGGGAGTCACGACTTCCTAAAAACTATCCGTCAGTCATTCACAGATGTAAGTTTAATCATTCATTTTTTTTCTTCAGCGACGAGGCTAACCTGGCATGATGTTGTTTTAAAAATGTAAATAAACTGTTGCTAACATAGCTATGCTAGTGTTGCTAACGTTTGTGTCCTCCTGTTGTGCTTCTTAATGTTACGATGTTGTATGGCATCTCTTAGTGCAGAATTACAATGTATATGTAAGAAATAGATAACACGGCTCATTAGCATTAAAGTTACAGACCCACAAAAGGGCATGTTTCCAGTCAGGCTTACTAAGGCACTTTTAAGATGTCTAAATTCCAGAACTTTTCGGGACAATTCGGAACTAATAGACTTCTTTAAAATGGTTCAAACATACCCTAATATGGGAAGGCTAAGCGGTTTAGGGTTAAAGGTGAATTTTATGGGGTTAACCCTGTAGGACCCCTTGTTGTAAAATTACAACGTTACCTTTAACCATCCTAAGAAACAATCTGTTATCTTTTTTTACATTTTTTTACCACATTTACATAGTCATTGTGTCCTATTGTTCAGTCTCACAAGGCTATTGGATTGTACATTTGTTTATAAGTCACGCCTTCTGGCCATGAACTCACACAACCTCTCAAGGTTTCCTTCGAACAACATCTATTTGTTTCATTGGACTGGATTCATCAGATTCAAGTAAGTAAAATGTCTTTTAAATTGTTTTGGGTTGTTATTACAATGTCTAGAGCAGGGGTCACCAACCTTTTTGAAAGCAAGAGCTACTTCTTGGGTAGTGATTAATGCGAAGGGCTACCAGTTTGATACACACTTAAATAAATTGCCAGAAATAGCCAATTTGCTCAATTTACCTTTAACTCTATGTTATTATTAATAATTAATGATATTTACACTTAATTGAACGGTTTAAAAGAGGAGAAAACACGAAAAAAATGACAATTAAATTTTGAAACATAGTTTATCTTCAATTTCGACTCTTTAAAATTCAAAATTCAACCGAAAAAAAGAAGAGAAAAACTTAAAAAAAGAATTTATGGAACATCATTAGTAATTTTTCCTGATTAAGATTAATTTTAGAATTTTGATGACATGTTTTAAATAGGTTAAAATCCAATCTACACTTTGTTAGAATATATAACAAATTGGACCAAGCTATATTTCTAACAAAGACAAATCATTATTTCTTCTAGATTTTCCAGGACAAAAATTCTAAAAGAAATTCAAAAGACTTTGAAATAGGATTTAAATTTGATTCTACAGATTTTCTAGATTTTTTGAATTTTAATCATAATAAGTTTGAAGAAATATTTCACAAATATTCTTCGTCGAAAAAACAGAAGCTAAAATGAAGAATTAAATTAAAATTTATTTGTTATTCTTTACAATAATAAAAAAAATGTACTTGAACATTGATTTAAATTGTCAGGAAAGAAGAGGAAGGAAATTAAAAGGTAAAAAGGTATATGTGTTTAAAAATCCTAAAATAATTTTTAAGGTTGTATTTTTTCTCTAAAATTGTCTTTCTGAAAGTTATAAGAAGCAAAGTAAAAAAAATAATGAATTTATTTAAACAAGTGAAGACCAAGTCTTTAAAATATTTCCTTGGATTTTCAAATTCTATTTGAGTTTTGTCTCTCTTAAAATTAAAAATGTCGGGCAAAGCGAGACCAGCTTGCTAGTAAATAAATAACATTTAAAAAATAGAGGCAGCTCACTGGTAAGTGCTGCTATTTGAGCTATTTTTAGAACAGGCCAGCGGGCTACTCATCTGGTCCTTACGGGCTACCTGGTGCCCGCGGGCACCGTGTTGGTGACCCCTGGTCTAGAGCATGTATATATGTAGTTATTGTGGAACAGATGCATCAAATTTCATTTAGAGCTTGTTATATAATTGTTGCAATTATACAACACTGGGTGTGGTAGTCAAAATAGCTGGCTTGTTACAGTGGGCTCAAACAGGTTGTATTCCCTCCACTACATCACTGCCTGAAGTATTTTCTCTATACATGGATAACATTCTACCCTTGTGTTGTGTTCTGGTGACTGATTTAAAAGTTGTATCTCTAAAAAAATGTAGTTAATTGATCAGCCTGATCTAAAAATCCATGACTTTGTCCAAGGATATCAACAGACAATTCAGTCTGTTATGGTTTTAGGCAAGTTAGCCAGTTGTATCTAAGTAGGGATGTAACAATATGAACATTTCATATAACAGTTATTGTGACTAAAATCATTACGGTTATTATTATCACAGTACTGTTGAATGTGCTCAAAAAGTAGGGATAGAAAGAAGAAGAAGAAAAAAAGAATGAAAGTGGGAAATTGTGGGGACAAAACAGAAAAAGACAACAAAAAGCAAAAACACCAACAACAGAACTAAATCAGCAAATATGATATAAACAAAAATACCAAAAATAATATAGATCAAATTAGTGAAGTAGATAGTAACACCACAGAAATGACAATGAACATTATTGCACTACAAATGGAACATACCAAATGCCAATAAAAATAATATTATCAACATTAAAATCGCTTCAAATGCAACAATACATCATTGTAATGAATACTTGATCAAATAAAGGAGATTAAAAGAGGGGGTAGGTGGGGAATATATTAACTAGAGAATGAAGAGTTCTTACTCCGCATGTCAACATCTCTGTTCGGTGCCACACCCACAAAATGCAGAAGCAACCGTTTCCACATCAACACCGTATGAAAAAATTAGTCAACAGAAGGCGATAACGTCCGCAGGAACCTACCACATAGCGAAGGACATACACTATTTGATGTCCTATTATGCAGCTCATTTTTATTTGACACTTATTGAAATATCTTGTGTGACATCATGCACAAAAGTGCACTTTATTTGTTTTAAACTATTGTAGTGGCGTCCTGTACAAAAAGTGCACTTTAATTTAGTGTTGTTTTGATATGTCATCTTAGTGACATCATGCACAAAAGTGCACTAATAGCTTGTTTTAAAATGTCTCTGACAATCTTGCACTTTCTGTTTTGGAGATGACATGAATGTTTGTGCCACTGCTTAATAACTGTTTAATAAATACACTTATGATTAATTGACTTAGTTGTGATTTCCCTCTCTGCATGAAAGTTTAAAAGTAGCATATATTAATGCAGTATGAAGAAGAATGTTTTAATGTAGACACATAGAATCATCATACTGCTGTGATTATATGCATCAAGTGTTCATTCGAGGCTAAGGCAAAATATCGAGATATATATCGTGTATCGTGACAAGGCCCAAAAATATCGAGATATTATAAAAAGGCCATATCGCCCAGCCCTACACTGTCCGTCGCTAGCAATAGCGTCTGTTTCCTCTTCATCCACGGTGCTTGAAGGTTGCAGAAATGTTTTATTTTTTTCCCATAAATTGATTATATTCAGACAAGGCAAGCACAACAATAGCTTCCGTGGATGTGGCAATCTGGATTAACAACCACGTAACTGGAACTACTCACTTTGTCCTCTGCATTTGACCCATCACCCTTGTTCACCCCCTGGGAGGTGAGGGGAGCAGTGGGCAGCAGCGGTGCCGCGCCCGGGAATCCTTTTTGTTGATTTAACCCCCAATTCCAAGCCTTGATGCTGAGTGCCAAGCAGGGAGGTATAATGGGTGCCATTTTTATAGTCTTTGGTATGACTCGGCCGGGGTTTGAACTCACAGCCTACTGATCTCAGGGCGGACACTCTAACCCAGGGGTCACCAACGCGGTGCCCGCAGGCACCAGGTAGCCCGTAAGGACCAGATGAGTAGCCCGCTGGCCTGTTCTAAAAATAGCTCAAATAGCAGCACTTACCAGTGAGCTGCCTCTATTTTTTAAATTTTATTTATTTACTAGCAAGCTGGTCTCGCTTTGCCTGACATTTTTAATTCTAAGAGAGACAAAACTCAAATAGAATTTGAAAATCCAAGAAAATATTTTAAAGACTTGGTCTTCTTTTGTTTAAATAAATTCATTAATTTTTTTACTTTGCTTCTTATAACTTTCAGAAAGACAATTTTAGAGGAAAAAATACAACCTTAAAAATGATTTTAGGATTTTTAAACACATATACCTTTTTACCTTTTAAATTCCTTCCTCTTCTTTCCTGACAATTGAAATCAATGTTCAAGTAATTTTTTTTTTTTATTGTAAAGAATAATAAATACATTTTAATTAAATTTTTCATTTTAGCTTCTGTTTTTTCGACGAAGAATATTTGTGAAATATTTCTTCAAACTTATTATGATTAAAATTCAAAAAAAATATTTTGGCGAATCTAGAAAATCTGTAGAATCAAATTGAAATCTTATATCAAAGTCTTTTGAATTTCTTTTAAAAAATGTGTTCTGGAAAATCTAGAAGAAATAATGATTTGTCTTTGTTAGAAATATAGCTTGGTCCAATTTGTTATATATTCTAACAAAGTGCAGATTGGATTTTAACCTATTCAAAACATGTCAACAAAATTCTAAAATTAATCTTAATAAGGAAAAATTACTAATGATGTTCCATAAATTATTTTTTTGAATTTTTTCAAAAAGATTCGAATTAGCTACTTTTTCTCTTCTTTTTTTCGGTTGAATTTTGAATTTTAAAGAGTCGAAATTGAAGATAAACTATGTTTCAAAATTTAATTGTCATTTTTTTCGTGTTTTCTCCTCTTTTAAACCGTTCAATTAAGTGTAAATATCGTTAATTATTAATAATAACATAGAGTTAAAGGTAAATTGAGCAAATTGGCTATTTCTGGCAATTTATTTAAGTGTGTATCAAACTGGTAGCCCTTTGCATTAATCAGTACCCAAGAAGTAGCTCTTGCTTTCAAAAAGGTTGGTGACCCCTGCTCTAACCACTAGGCCACTGACTAGGATAGGGCTTTACATCAAAATCTATGCAACATGTTGACCAAAGAACCATCATTACCTGTCATGTAGACCACAAGGAAATGTTTTATAGATAGAAAATTGCACTTTTTGGGGGGAATTTTGCCTATTGTTCACAATCAAGACGACAAAAGGTTTTGGGTTTGTTTTGCATTTCAGCTCGTAATAATCGGCTTGTTCTAGGTTGCTAGCAATGCAGCTAATGTGTACAAATAATCCTACCTCTAAATCACTTTAAAAATGCATCCAAAATCCACCAACCATACTTCATTTATGTTTCCTTAACCTGTATAATAACCAAACTGTAGCGACATTGTTGACAACTCTTTTTGTAGCGCACTGATACATTGCCTTGCGGCTACAGCTATAGCCATACGATAGCTACTGCGTCAGCAGCTGAATGGCTTCTTAGTTTGTAATGCACAACACACTGCGATAAGACACCAATCTGTACCGAGTGAAAAACATGAACAATCATATTACAGTATCTGTAAAGTATTAGCCCACATTTCATGTTTTGTTTACAGCTAGCTGGACAGCATATGTACTGTATTTGTACTAACAAGCATGGCGTGTATCATGATCTATATTATAGTGACTCACCCTATGGACAATTGTCTGTTTGGTCCAGCTGGCGGGGGAAGTTTTTTCCAGTTGATTTTGGGTAAGCACGGCATTTATGGTGGAATAGCTTGGCTCCAAGTTCCACATTTGCAGCGCCATTTCACGCCGGTCCTTACTCTCAAGGTTTCGGTCTGCTCCAACGTTTCACTATTCCTTTGTGCTCGTTTCTATAAGCAGAAGTTCATCCTCTCTATATTCAGCTTCAAAAAACTAAGGTTGTGAATCCTCATGTATCCAAAAATAGTCATATTCGTCGTCTATTACCAAGTCTGCCATGATGAGAGCACACACTTGTGTGTTTCCGGAAGTCGGAAGTGTGTTGCATATTTCATATAGTTATGAACGTGTCTGTTACTACATTATAGATGTACTTGCAGTGTGTATGTAAAACATTTATGGAGGGTTTTAAGTTGTTTTAGAGGGCTTTTGTTGATAATATTCATTTTTGTTTCACTACTTTTGGTTTGTTCTGTGTGGTGTTTGTGTCTCCTCTCAATTGCTCTGTTTATTGCAGTTCTGAGTGTTGCTTGGTCTGGTTTGGTTTTGGAATTGGATTGCATTGTTATGGCATTGCTGTGTATTGTTTTGTTGGATTGATTAATTAAAAAAAAAAAAAAAAATGAAAAAAAATCAAATAAAATAAAAATAAAAAAAATCGATTTAAAAAAAAAAAAGAGAATCGATTCTGAATCGCACAATGTGAGAATCGCGGTTCGAATTCGAATAGATTTTTCCCGCACTCCTAGTTGTGAATCCTCATGTATCCAAATATAGTCATATTCGTCGTCTATTACCAAGTCTGCCAAGATGAGAGCACACACTTGTGTTTGTTTCCGGAAGTCGGAAGTGTGTTGCATATTTCATATAGTTATGAACTAGTCTGTTACTACATTATATATGTACTTGCAGTGTGTATATAAAAAAATTATGGAGGGTTTTGAAGTTGTTTTAGAGGGCTTTAAAGGCTATGACAGTGACTCCCGTTAGACGCATCTTGCAAGCGTTTATCATCTTTAAGAATCCTAACAAAAAAGACATGTGTTCTTGTCTCCCATAATTATTTTGAACAAGGGGTAACATTTTAAAAAAGTGCAGTTCCCAACGTTTCACTCTTCCTTTGTGCTCGTTTCTATAAGCAGAAGTTCATCCTCCATATATTCAGCTTCAAAAAACTAAGGTTGTGAATAGGGCTGCGAATCTTTGGGTGTCCCACGATTCGATTCAATATCGATTCTTGGGGTCACGATTCGATTCAAAATCGATTTTTTCCGATTTAACGCGATTCTCGATTCAAAAACGATATTTTCCCGATTCAAAAGGATTCTCTATTCATTCAATACATAGATTTCAGCAGGATCTACCCCAGTCTGCTGACATGCAAGCAGAGTAGTAAATTTTTGTAAAAAGCTTTTGTAATTGTAAAAGACAATGTTTTATCGACTGATTGCAATAATGTAAATTTGTTTTAACTATTAAATGAACCAAAAATATGACTTATTTTATCTTTGTGAAAATATTGGACACAGTGTGTTGTCAAGCTTATGAGATGCGATGCAAGTGTAAGCCACTGTGACACTTGTTCATTTATTTTTATTTTTATAAATGTCTAATGATAATGTCAATGAGGGATTTTAAATCACTGCTATGTTGAAATTGTAACTAATATTGATACTGTTGTTGATAATATTCATTTTTGTTTCACTACTTTTGGTTTGTTCTGTGTCGTGTTTGTGTCTCCTCTCAATTGCTCTGTTTATTGCAGTTCTGAGTGTTGCTGGGTCGGGTTTGGTTTTGGAATTGGATTGCATTGTTATGGTATTGCTGTGTATTGTTTTGTTGGATTGATTAATTAAAAAAAAAAAAAAAAAGTAAAAAAAAAAAAAAAAAGTAAAAAATAAATAAATCAATTTTTAAAAAATGAGAATCGATTCTGAATCGCACAATGTGAGAATCGCGATTCGAATTCGAATCGATTTTTCCCGCACTCCTAGTTGTGAATCCTCATGTATCCAAATATAGTCATATTCGTCGTCTATTACCAAGTCTGCCATGATGAGAACACACACTTGTGTTTGTTTCCGGAAGTCGGAAGTGTGTTGCATATTTCATATAGTTATGAACGTGTCTGTTACTACATTATATATGTACTTGCAGTGTGTATATAAAACATTTATGGAGGGTTTTAAGTTGTTTTAGAGGGCTTTAAAGGTTGACAGTGACTCCCGTTAGCCGCATCTTGCAAGCGTTTATCATCTTTAAGAATCCTAAAAAAAAGACATGTGTTCTTGTCTCCCATAATTATTGTGAACAATATGCAACATTTTAAAAAAGTGCAGTTCCCAACGTTTCACTCTTCCTTTGTGCTCGTTTCTATAAGCAGAAATTCATCCTCCGTATATTCAGCTTCAAAAAACTAAGGTTGTGAATCCTCATGTATCCAAATATAGTCATATTCGTCGTCTATTACCAAGTCTGCCATGATGAGAACACACACTTGTGTTTGTTTCCGGAAGTCGGAAGTGTGTTGCATATTTCATATAGTTATGAACTAGTCTGTTACTACATTATATATGTACTTGCAGTGTGTATATAAAAAAATTATGGAGGGTTTTGAAGTTGTTTTAGAGGGCTTTAAAGGCTATGACAGTGACTCCCGTTAGACGCATCTTGCAAGCGTTTATCATCTTTAAGAATCCTAAAAAAAAGACGTGTTCTTGTCTCCCATAATTATTGTGAACAAGAGGCAACATTTTAAAAAAGTGCAGTTCCCAACGTTTCACTCTTCCTTTGTGCTCGTTTCTATAAGCAGAAATTCATCCTCCGTATATTCAGCTTCAAAAAACTAAGGTTGTGAATAGGGCTGCGAATCTTGGGTGTCCCACGATTCGATTCAATATCGATTCTTGGGGTCACGATTCGATTCAAAATCGATTTTTTCCGATTCAACGCGGTTCTCGATTGAAAAACGATATTTTCCCGATTCAAAACGATTCTCTATTCATTCAATACATAGATTTCAGCAGGATCTACCCCAGTCTGCTGACATGCAAGCAGAGTAGTACATTTTTGTAAAGAACTTTTATAATTGTAAAGGACAATGTTTTATCAACTGATTGCAATAATGTAAATTTGTTTTAACTATTAAATGAACCAAAAATATGACTTATTTTATCTTTGTGAAAATATTGGACACAGTGTGTTGTCAAGCTTATGAGATGCGATGCAAGTGTAAGCCACTGTGACACTATTGTTCATTTATTTTTATTTTTATAAATGTCTAATGATAATGTCAACGAGGGATTTTTAATCACTGCTATGTTGAAATTGTAACTAATATTGATACTGTTGATAATATTCATTTTTGTTTCACTACTTTTGGTTTGTTCTGTGTGGTGTTTGTGTCTCCTCTCAATTGCTCTGTTTATTGCAGTTCTGAGTGTTGCTGGGTCGGGTTTGGTTTTGGAATTGGATTGCATTGTTATGGTATTGCTCTGTACTGTTTTGTTGGATTGATTAATTCAAAAAAAATTAATAAAATAAAATAAAAAATAAAAAAATAAAATAAAATTCAAAAAAAAAAATCAATTTTAAAAAAATGAGAATCGATTCTGAATCGCACAATGTGAGAATCGCGATTCGAATTCGAATCGATTTTTCCCGCACTCCTAGTTGTGAATCCTCATGTATCCAAATATAGTCATATTCGTCGTCTATTACCAAGTCTGCCATGATGAGAACACACACTTGTGTTTGTTTCCGGAAGTCGGAAGTGTGTTGCATATTTTATATAGTTATGAACTAGTCTGTTACTACATTATATATGTACTTGCAGTGTGTATGTAAAAAAATTATGGAGGGTTTTTAAGTTGTTTTAGAGGGCTTTAAAGGCTATGACAGTGACTCCCATTAGACGCATCTTGCAAGCGTTTATCATCTTTAAGAATCCTAACAAAAAAAGACGTGTTCTTGTCTCCCATAATTATTGTGAACAAGAGGCAACATTTTAAAAAAGTGCAGTTCCCAACGTTTCACTCTTCCTTTGTGCTCGTTTCTATAAGCAGAAGTTCATCCTCCGTATATTCAGCTTCAAAAAACTAAGGTTGTGAATCATGTATCCAAAAATAATCATATTTGTCATCTATTAACAAGTCTGCCATGATGAGAACACACACTTGTGTTTGTTTCCGGAAGTCGGAAGTGTGTTGCATATTTCATATAGTTATGAACTAGTCTGTTACTACATTATATGTGTACTTGCAGTGTGTATGTAAAACAGAACTCTCCTGAAGGAATCAATAAAGTACTATCTATTTATGGAGGGTTTTGAAGTTGTTTTAGAGGGCTTTAAAGGCTATGACAGTGACTCCCGTTAGTCGCATCTTGCAAGCGTTTATCATCTTTAAGAATCCTAACAAAAAAGACATGTGTTCTTCTCTCCCATAATTATTGTGAACAATAGGTAACATTTAAAAAAAAGTGAAGTTCTCCTTTAATTTGACCTCTTTACGCTAGCTAGGAGGCTAACACTAGCTTGCTTCTCCAGTCATTGAGCAGTTTCACCAGACTGTGAGTTTTGTCAATCATGGTTTTGATTTCAAATGGTAATTATAGCTGTCAGATGTTTTATCGCGGTTTATCATTGCACCATTTATCAGTACGTCCTACGAAGTGAGACCTACACTGTTACGATGTCCATTTCTCAGATTATGTCATTGTTATAATAATAATAATAATAATACATTTCACTTATAAGGCGCCTTTCTGGGCACTCAAGGACACCGTACCAAATCAAAACAATAAAATCAAATTGGATAAAAACAACAACAACAAAGATAGAGAAGATAAGATGATTACAATGAATAAGCAGTCGGGAATAGGTGTGTTTTGAGTCTTGATTTGAAGAGGGATATTGAGTCTAAGTTACGAAGGTCTGGTGGTAAAGAGTTCCAAAGATGTGGGGCAGAGCGGCTGAAAGCTCGGGCACCCATGGTGGACCGTTTAAATAAGGGGACACTTAGGGAACGTGAGGGTGTGGCGACATGGAGCAGGTCAGAGAGATAAGACGGAGAGAGGTTATGGATGGCTTTGAAAGTGAGGAGAATTATTTTAAAGTGAATACGACGTTTGATGGGTAGCCAGTGGAGTTGCTGCAGAACCGGGGTGATGTGCTGGATTGAAGGGGTTCTGGTGATTATCCGGGCTGTTGATGACTGAAGTATGCTGATAGCAACACAACCTAACCCAAACGCCTCCGCATTCCACCCCCCGGATTGTAAATAATGTAAATAATTCAATGTATATACTCTGATGATTAACTTGTGTGATGACTGTATTATGCTGATAGTATGTATTTTTGTACCATGAATTGATTAACGTGGACCCCGACTTAAACAAGTTGAAAAACGTATTCAGGTGTTACCATTTAGTGGTCAATTGTACGGAATATGTACTGTACTGTGCAATCTACTAATAAAAGTTTCAATCAATCAATCAAAACGTCCCTATGTTGAAGTAAGTTTGTCTGAACTTTTTTGAAGCCTCTTTTTTTTTGCGCTGTCCTCAAATCTAAACATCAAAATGAATATGATCAGCTGGACTCTCGACGCAATTGACACAGTCTTTTCGACAAGGGAAAGAGGTTCGGGGGAGCCTGGCTGCCCTGATGGAACCATTGCTGCGGGGTACGTGAGAGATTCCTGGAATACTTGGAGACTCATGTGCCTCTCAGTCCTTTCCATCGAGGACGTGGAAGACATCTACCTATTTGGAACCGTGATCGCAGGGCATTTGCTGATTGGGCTGGGCATTGCTCTGGTGTATCGTCAAATTCGGAAGACGATGGCAGCCACTCAGGGGGCCCAAAGGCTGTTCGACGCAATGGAAGGATTGGGTCGGGCCGTGGGATCACAGACTGGAGCGACTTCTGATTTGAATCGCAAAATGGCTATCATCTTGGAGAAGTTTGCCGAGAAAGAATAATTACATTGGAATTGAGAGAGCCAGCACACGGACACAGAGCAGGAATGTCATTGTTTTGACTGCTCGAAGAAAAACAACATCTTAATCTACGATTTGCTATCAGGAACAGGCTGTCCCCCGAGGACTCCTCAAAGATGGACGCTTTTGACCTTCCTTTTTTTCAAAAAGCACCTGGGTCGAACTTTTGAGATCGGCCTCAGTCCACAAAGACATTTCAACATCTCACGCACACGCCCCTCCCCAAATCAACGCCTTCACCACTGCTTAATTCCTCCGGGGTTGTGGGGGCATAGTAGCGCTTTATAGCGGCAGCCGGCCTCCAGGGTCCCAACTCCCCCCTCCTCTGTTGCGAGTGGTTGTGATTACATGTACCATGTTTATGTGTGCCATGCTATGTGAGGTTTTTTCCTCAGACTCAGTCTGGACCACTCCTGAGGGTCCAGCCTCAGACTGATATTTTTTTTACTCTTCCCCATTTCCCAATGTCACCTTTTTCCCACCTTTTTAAGGAGCGCTGTAAGTGGCTGATCCGTTGGCGGTCCCGTCTTGTCCCCCTGTAACGTATGTCTGCTCTTAGCGGGATTGTGCCGAAAATGTAATTTCAGTTCTTATGTGTCTTGTACATGTTAAGAATGGACAAAATAAAGCTGCTGTCTGTCTGTCTGTCCTGCCTATATGCTCTGTCCCCTGTGGCACGCAGCATTAAGGTTTTACTACTTACGTATAAAATACTACACGGTCTAGCTCCATCCTATCTTGCCGATTGTATTGTACCATATGTCCCGGCAAGAAATCTGCGTTCAAAGAACTCCGGCTTATTAGTGATTCCCAGAGCCCAAAAAAAGTCTGCGGGCTACAGAGCGTTTTCTGTTCGGGCTCCAGTACTATGGAATGCCCTCCCGGTAAAAGTTAGAGATGCTACCTCAGTAGAAGCATTTAAGTCCCATCTTAAAACTCATTTGTATACTCTAGCCTTTAAATAGACCCCCCTTTTAGACCAGTTGATCTGCTGTTTTCTTTTCTCCGTTGCCCCCTCGCTGGGTTATTCCGGTTCCGGTGACCATGGATGAGATGCTGGCTGTCCAGAGTTGGGACCCGGGGTGGACCGCTCGCCTGTGCATCGGTTGGGGACGTCTCTGCGCTACTGACCTGTCTCCGCTCGAGATGGTCTCCTACTGGCCCCACTATGGACTGGACTCTCACTGTTATGTTGGATCCACTAGGGACTGTACTTAGAGGGGGGGTTACCCACATATGCGGTCCCCTCCAAGGTTTCTCATAGTCATTCACATCGACGTCCCTTGTGTGGGCGTTGTGGCTGGTGCAGCCCTTTGAGACTTTTGTGATTTAGGGCTATATAAATAAACATTGATTGATTGATTGATTGGTGCTGGGCTTGTAAACAATCATACTGAACAATTCATTTCCCATGAACAGTACAAAACGTGCATCAAATTTAATTCACGTTTGATTAAAAAAAGTTTTAAAATGGTTTAACGTAAATAAAAAACTAAACATCTTTTTTTGGGAAAGGGTGCTCGAGATAAAATTCTGCATCAGTCAGAGAAAATCTTTAAAGGCCTACTGAAATGATTTTTTAAAATTTAAACGGGAATAGCAGATCCATTCTATGTGTCATACTTGATCAATTCGCGATATTGCCATATTTTTGCTGAAAGGATTTAGTAGAGAAAATCGACGATAAAGTTCGCAACTTTTGCTCGCTGATAAAAAAAAAGCCTTGCCTGTAGCGGAAGTAGCGTGACATCACAGGAGCTAGTATTCCTCACAATTCCCCGTTGTTTACAATGGAGCGAGAGAGATTCGGACCGAGAAAGTGATGATTACCCCATTAATTTGAGCGAGGATGAAAGATTCGTAGATGAGGAACGTTACAGTGAAGGACTTGAGAGACAGTGATGGACGTATCTTTTTTCGCTCTGACCGTAACTTAGGTACAAGCTGGCTCATTGGATTCCACACTCTCTCCTTTTTTTATTGTGGATCACGGATTTGTATTTTAAACCACCTGGGATACTATATCCTCTTGAAAATGAGAGACGAGAACGCGAAATGGACATTCAGTGCCTTTTATCTCCACGACAATACATCGGCGAAATGCTTTAGCTACGAGCTAACGTGATAGCATCTTGCTTTAACTGCATATAGAAACAAAAAAAATAAACCCCTGACTGGAAGTATAGATAGAAAATCAACAATACTATTAAACCGTGGACATGTAAATACACGGTTAATGCTTTCCAGGCTGGCGAAGGTTAACAATGCTGTGCTAACGACGCCATTGAAGCTAACTTAGCAACGGGACCTCACAGAGCTATGCTAAAAACATTAGCTCTCCACCTACCCCAGCCAGCCCTCATCTACTCATCAACACCCGTGCTCACCTGCGTTCCAGCGATCGGCAGACGGACGAAGGACTTCACCCGATGCGTTTGGCGGCCCGGAGACGTAGGAAGTCAAGGTGAGGTCGGCGGCTAGCGCGGCTAGCGCGGCTAGCGCGGCTAGCGCGGCTAGCGCTCCAACAAAGTCCTCTTGGTTGTGTTGCTGTAGTCCGCTGCTAATACACCGATCCCACCTACAACTGTCTTCTTTGCAGCCTTCATTGTTCATTAAACAAATTGCAAAAGATGTCCAGAATACTGTGGAATTATGAAATGAAAACAGAGCTTTTTGTATAGGATTCTACGGGTACCATAACTTCCGTTACTCTGACTTCGTAACGCGCATACGTCATCATACCGCGACGTTTCAGCCGGATATTTCCCGGGAAGTTTTAAATGTCACTTTATAAGTTAACCCAGCCGTATTGGCATGTGTTTGCAATGTTAAGATTTCATCATTGATATATAAACTATCAGACTGCGTGGTCGGTAGTAGTGGCTTTCAGTAGGCCTTTAAACCAGCGATTTATGTTGTTTTTGTACAACTGTGATTGCGGTGTTTCACCAATCTTCTCCCACATCCACCCTCAAAAAAACACACTGAACATGATGAATTTCTTTAGGAATGTGACAAAGAAGAATGAACGACCGACGGTGACACCGGTTCCCAGTAACCATGGCAACTCTTTCATGTAGCAAAAACCCTAACAAGGTATCCAGCTATCTGAAAAAACCCCAACAACAACTGAGCCGTGACTCGCTGTTGAATCATCCTTGCTTTTGTCCCTCCACTGTCAGAATCACAAACGCACTGTAAAACCTCTGCGGTGCATCGATCAGTTGAGGTGTTTGGGTGTGTAACGTTAGCAATGCAATTTAAAGATGCGGGAGGAAAACATGGACGTCCGCTCCATCCATTCATCATTGGGCTCGTCGATGCGCTCGATCCAGGAAGCGCTCCCCAGCCGGCGAGGGGAGTAATTAGGCAATCAAAAGCTTGAGACAGTATTGACGAGGCTGTGTTGAGTCAATCAATCTGGCAGCGGGCCTCCCTGCGTTTGGACGGCCAAGTCGGCGTGTTAAAACGGTGAGATGGAGGGAAACAAAAAAAAGGAGCAGTTTGCTGGCAAAAGTAACAAAACCATTTAAAAGATGCTCGGAATTTACGGATCAGGATGGATCTAATCATTGAAGTGCTTCCTTTTGTAGCTGCTTTCTGACTCAGGTGTAAGATTGTCCCTCTACACTGCAAAAACTGAAATCTAAGTAAGATGAAATATCTCAAATAAGGGTGATATTTGCTTATTTTCTGTCTGATTCACTAAGCAGATTTTATGTAAGAGTGTTTTACTTGTTTTAAGGGTTTTGGTTAGGGATGTCCGATAATGGCTTTTTGCCGATATCCGATATGCCGATATTGTCCAACTCTTTAATTACCGATACCGATATCAACCGATACCGATATCAACCGATATATACAGTCGTGGAATTAACACATTATTATGCCTAATTTGGACAACCAGGTATGGTGAAGATAAGGTACTTTTTAAAAAAATGAATCAAATAAAATAAGATGAATAAATTAAAAACATTTTCTTGAATAAAAAAAAAAGTAAAACAATATAAAAACAGTTACATAGAAAATAGTAATGAATGAAAATGAGTAAAATTAACTGTTAAAGGTTAGTATTATTAGTGGACCAGCAGCACGCACAATCATGTGTGCTTACGGACTGTATCCCTTGCAGACTGTATTGATATATATTGATATATAATGTAGGAAGCAGAATATTAATAACAGAAAGAAACAACCCTTTTGTGTGAATGAGTGTGAATGGGGGAGGGAGGTTTTTTGGGTTGGTGCACTAATTGTAAGTGTATCTTGTGTTTTTTATGTGGATTTAATAAAAAAAACAAACAAAACAAAAAACGATACTGATAATAAAAAAAACCGATACTGATAATTTCCGATATTACATTTTAACACATTTATCGGCCGATAATATCGGCAGACTGATATTATCAGACATCTCTAGTTTTGGTCCTAAGTGATCTCAGTAAGATATTACAGCTTATTGCTGAGATTTGATGGCCTATATTGAGTAAATCATGCTGTTAAAGGTTAGTACTATTAGTGGACCAGCAGCACGCACAATCATGTGTGCTTACGGACTGTATCCCTTGCAGACTGTATTGATATATATTGATATATAATGTAGGAACCAGAATATTAATAACAGAAAGAAACAACCCTTTTGTGTGAATGAGTGTAAATGGGGGAGGGAGGTTTTTTGGGTTGGTGCACTAATTGTAAGTGTATCTTGTGTTTTTTATGTGGATTTAATTTAAAAAATAATAATAATAATAATAATAATAATAACAAAAAAAAGATACTGATAATAAAAAAAACGATGCCGATAATTTCCGATATTACATTTTAACGCATTTATCGGCCGATAATATCGGCAGACCGATATTATCGGACATCTCTAGTTTTGGTCCTAAATGATCTCAGTAAGATATTACAGCTTATTGCTGAGATTTGATGAGCTATATTGAGTAAATCATGCTTGAAACTAGAATATCAACTGTTGCAAAGCTGTGTCATCAACACTCACAAGTATAAAACTACCTTTTTAAAGTAATAATTTCTTACTTCAAGCATGAAAAAAAAATCATGACAATGACAATTGTGTATGATGCCAAGTGCATATCATTATGTCAAGATAATGGCACTAGCATTTACTTCATTTAAGAATATTTTTCAACATATTGAGCAAAAAGGTTGTTTTTTTTTTCCTACCATGAAAAGTGCACTTGTTATTAGTGAGAATATACTTATTTTAAGGTATTTTGGGGTTCATTGAGGTTAGCTAATTTTACTTGTTTTGGAAAGTCTTGACAAGCCAAATTTTCTTGTTCTGTGGCGACTTGTCCAGGGTGTACACCGCCTTCCGCCCGATTGTAGCTGAGATAGGCTCCAGCGCCCCCCGCGACCCCAAAAAAGGGAATAAGCGGTAGAAAATGGATGGATGGATATTGGCAGATATTTTGCTTAGTTCAAATAAAGTACCCCTAATTCTTTTTTTTTTTCTTTCTTGTTTTTGAACACTGACTTTATGCAGTGTACTCCCGAACGGCTGCACATAAAAGGCTGAAAATTACTCACAACATGCATTCTAACTGTGTTGACTGTGCTATTATTTTTCTGACAAATACACCACATGGTGGCGCTGTTATTAAACACCACTGAGTCAGATTGACTAAAAAGTTTAAAAAGTTAGAGTACTAATGATAGTCACACACACACTAGGTGTGGTGAAATTTTCCTCTGCATTTGACCCATCACCCTTGATCACCCCCTGGGAGGTGAGGGGAGCGGTGAGCAGCAGCGGTGGCCGCGCCCGGGATTTAACCCCCAATTCCAACCCTTGATGCTGAGTGCCAAGCAGGGAGGTAATGGGTCCCATTTTTATAGTCTTTGGTATGACTCGGCCGGGGTTTGAACTCTCGACCTACCGATCTCAGGGCGGACACTAACCACAAGGCCACTGAGCAGGTGGCGGACACTCTAACTCAGTGGTTCTTAACCTGGGTTCGATCGAACCCTAGGGGTTCGGTGAGTCGGGCTCAGGGGTTCGGCGGAGGTCAAGACACACCCGACTCGTCGTGTAAATAAAAACTTCTCCCTATCGGCGTATTACGGATACGGCAACAGCAGAAGTCAGGCTGATTTGCAGGTGTGTCATTTGTTGTGAGTTTATGCACTGTGTTGGTTTTGTTGTTTGAACAAGGTGATGTTCATGCACGGTTCAGTTTGTGCACCAGTAATAAAACATGGTAACACTTTAGTATGGGGAACATATTCACCATTAATTAGTTGCTTATTAACATGCAAATTAGTAACATATTGGCTCTTAACTAGTCATTATTAAGTACTGATTAATGCCTTATTCTGCATGGTCTTATTATAACCCTAACCCTCTAACCCTGGCCCTAACCCTCTAACCCTAACCCTAACCAAATAACTCTAAATTAAGTCTTTGTTACTTAGAATATGTTCCCCTAGAGCAGGCCTGGGCAATTTTGACTCGGGGGCCAAATTTAGAGAAAAAAAATGTGTCTGTGGGCCGGCATATCTATTTTTTAGGAAAACTAATACAAAACCTCACAATAAAGTCTGATTGAATGCTAAAAATGTTATGACAGACCGCCTTAAAAAACGGAATGGAATTTTAATTGTTTCTATGAACGATAAAACCCTGAATATTGAGAACATATGAACGTCACACCCCCTCTCAATCGACATATTTTACAATCAAGCCACACCCACACTGCTTGGTGCCTCGTCTGACCTGCTGTGACGTAGATTACCATAGTAACTAGTAGGGTTGTACGGTATACGGGTATTAGTATAGTATCGCGATACTAATGAATCATATTCGGTACCATACCGCCTCTGAAAAGTACCGGTCCGCCGCACCCTAAGATTTTTTGTTAAAATAAAGCCAATAATGCATTTTTTACTGGTCCCCTTTATTTAGAAAAGTACCGAAAAGTATCGAAATAATATTGGTATCAGGACAACACTAGTCACTAAAATATCATGCAAAAGTGCAGATTCCAACCATAGAAATACTTTGTGTAGTTCAAGACTTACGGTCATTAGAAAACATCACTGCACATCATAATGGCAGCTACACTTTCCGTCTTAAAGATATAAAATAAATATTTGGGAATGCCCAAAGCTTAAAGGGCCGCATGTGCCCAGGTCTGCCCTAGTGTCCAAAAAACTCTAAATTAAGTCTTTGTTACTTAGAATATGTTCCCCATACTAAAGTGTTACCAACAACATATACCGTAATTTCCGGACTATAAGCCGCTACTTTTTCCCCTCGTTCTGGTCCCTGCGGCTTATACAAGGGTGCGGCTTATATACGGCCTGTTCTTCTCCGACACCGACGAAGAGGATTTCGGTGGTTTTAGTACGCAGGAGGAAGACGATGACACAATGATTAAAGACTGACTTTTCATATACCGGTAGGCTGGTTATTTTGATAACGTACAGGCGAGCACTTTGTATTACTTTGCACCGTTGTATTATTTGTACTCTGCACGAATGCTGTTCGCCATGTCAAAGATGTGAAAGTTTGATTGAATGATTGAAAGAGTTATAGTTAATGAATGGGACGCTTTGCGTTCCCAAACAGTCATCTCTGTCCCGACAATCCCCTCCGTGGTAGCAGGAACCCCTACATACTACGGTAATTACACATCAAAACCCTGCGGCTTATAGTCGGGTGCGGCTTATATATGGAGCAATCTGTATTTTACCCTAAATTTAGCTGGTGCGGCTTATAGTCAGGTGCGGCTTATAGTCCGGAAATTACGGTAACTTTGTCTTGAATTTTTTAAAAAAAACATTTTATTTTTCACTAAAGAAGGGTTGAGTGAATGCGCATATGAAACTGGTGGGGTTCGGTACCTCCAACAAGGTTAAGAACCGCTGCTCTAACTTCTCACACTTCTGCAAAACACCTGCTGTATTTAGCCAAATTGCCACAAAATTTGGTGCACACCTTCAGGGGACTGACACGATTGCTTCAAAAAACATGGCCGCCATCAAGCAAAATGTCCATAAATCATAAATTCTAAAACTTGTCAGGTCTCTGTAGTGCCAGCATCTCTTCCAAAGCACAAAACTTAAGGGGGGCTGGGGGGCGCCCGTGAGGTGTCCTAATTTCAGCACCTCCTCGTCGCTGCCGGAGTGGCGGTGGAAAAGGCAGGAAGCGAGCGGGATAACGAGGGAGGTTCGTTACACATTTCAAAGCTGCCTGCCGCACCTTTTTTGATGAGCTAACATTTAATAGGAGAGTGCCGACTTCTGCTGACTTTGAACACACTTGTTAAACACACACGTCAACTGTGCTACGGTTCCACTCCCGTGTCAGCCATCCTTCCTTCGAGCGGCGAGGACACAGCCCGGGAGGGACACAAAACTCTCCGACGCGATTAGGCGCCGTCACGTGGTTTGGCGAAGGTCATAATCCGGCGTATTGTCACACCGGAGAGGCTTTTTTTTTTATTGAACGCCCGCTTGGAACAAATGGTCAACAGAAACGAGACAACAAATGAGTAAAACAACATGTAATCATCCTCAGGGAGTCCCCACGTGTCCGGGATCTTCCCGAAAGTGTCTGGAAGAAAAGCCTCGGCGCGAGAAGGGAAATTAAAGAAGCGCTTCCGTCAGTCTGGTCCGAAGCGCATGCGGGCAGCCGCTGCTGATCCTGCAGGCTTTTAACGGGTTTAAGTCCTCTTTCATCACATTTTGCATCCGCTCGTTATTGTTTGCATTCCCTCCTGTTTGTTTGGCGTAACAACCTTGGCCCCGCCCCCCTTCAGGCCTGGTCCCCCAGCAGGTCTGATTTGTTGAGGTTCTGTGGCGGGACGGGCCGGGCGCTGTGAGGCGGGGGGCTGTGCAGCCGCCTGGGGCTGGGCCCGCCTCCGCCCTCGCTGTCCGTGTTTGAGGAGGACAGGGGAGGGGGCGGGGGTAGCCGGGGCAGCGGCGCGGACGAGGGCGGTATCCTCGTCATGGTCGATCCCAAACCGCTGTCCAATCTTAAGCTTTGGATCCTGCGGCACTCCTGGCAGATCCTTACGTGGGTGCAACTGCGGGTGGGCAGCATCACCGGGGTGGGGGCCGGCGGCGGAGGGGTGGCGTTGGCGCCGAGAGGATCATCCAGGAGCCGCTGGGGACCGGGCCCCAAATCAGGGGGCGGCACTCCTCCGGCGCCGCCCGTGAGAGGGCCGGCTCCGCTGTACAGTTTCCCGTTGCTCATGCGCATCTCCCGGACGAGGCGCAGGGGCCGGGGGGCCCCCAGGGCGATGCGGTTCGGGTGGCGCAGCGCCGCCGTGCTGCTGAGCGGCCGGCGCCGGCGCAAGCGGGAGCTCTTCTTACAGGAGACGGCGTTTCGGAACTCTGTGATCATCTCCTGACAGACAGACACCTGGAGTTGGGGGGCGGCGGGGTGGGGGGAGAAGGGGAAGGGGGCGCCACAGACAAAGAGTAGGCAGGCAGCGGAACGAGACAAGAAGCCAGGAGAACAAAAAGGATGGACGGCATGGGTAACGAAAACGGGGTGCAGCGAAGGGGGCCGTGGGCATGAGGGGGTGACGGGGAAATGGAGAGTATCCAAAGAGCAGAGAGAGTTATTACAATCCAAGGACAACACCCAATGTTGTTTAGTTCTTCATGGCAACATGGACGCGCTCAGGCAAGACCAACCAACAACAGCCTCAGCACACCACCACGCCACGCTCATGTCCAAATGAAAAAGTCACGTGCTCACATAAACAGAAACAATACTCTTTGTCGGAGAACAGTGACTGATGGACGGCGAGAGACAGAGGGGGACGCACGGTGAGATGGGGGAGAAGGAGAAGTAATCCAAAGATGGCAACGAGGAATAGAACCAGCGCACATGTGAGGCATGTCAAAGAAGATACACGCCGACTTTTAGTGGCGGCTCACACAAGCAGATATTGGCACTTCACAATATTGCTTCTAGGGCTGCAACTAACAACTCATTTGATCATCGATTAATCTGTCGATTATTACTTCGATTAATAATCGGATAAAAGAGACAAACTACATTTCTATCCTTTCCAGTATTTTATTGAAAATACTTATTTTGATTATTGTTTCTCAGCTGTTTGTAAATTTTGCAGTTTATAAATAAAGGTTTATAAAAAATAAAATAAAAAAGTAGCCTCAGCGCGTGCGCATAGCATAGATCCAACGAATCGATGACTAATCGCCAACCATTTTTATAATCGATTTTAATCGACTCCATCAATTAGTTGTTGCAGCCCTAATTGCTTCCATCTGAACCGTCATGTTCCACCCACAAACACAACATCACTGACACGCAGCTACAAAAAGTACATGCTCCAATGACAACTAGCTCTCACACACACACACACACACGCACAGCACAGACACACAACACGATAAAATAAATAAAGAAGTTGGCAGGAAGGAAACCTACTGGGGTGTGTCTGCGGGATCGGCGAGGGCAGGTATGGGGGCATACCTCATCGGTCTCGGCGGAGCGACGCGTGGACCACACAAACTCCATGATGGCCACGAAGACGGCGATGATGAGGCCGCAGATGAGCACCACAAAGATGCCGCCGATGTTCTCCATGCCCAAACCTGGGAGACAAAATGTGACGCAACGTGAACGCACGCAGTGGCACCGGGACTGTCTAATACAGTGTTTCTCAACCTTTTTGGAGCCAAGGCACATTTTTTTCATAAAAAAAAATACGGAGGCACACCACCAGCAGAAAAGGTTACAAAATGAAACTCCACCAGGTTGTCGTGCCTTATTTTGAGTTTGTTGTTGTTTCCTGTGTGTAGTGCTTTAGTCTCTTGTCTTGCGCTGTTCATTTGGTGATCCTTCCTGTTTTGTTGTTGTTCTCCTGTAGCAGCGTCACGCCTTCCTTTGAGTTCTATTCCCCACACCTGCTTTGTTTTCGCAATCAAGACTATTTAAGTTGTGCATACGCTATCCTTCTTTGTGGGGACACTGTTGATTGTCATGTCATGTACGGATGTACTTTGTGGACGCCGTCTCCGCTCCACACGCTGTAAGTTTTTGCTGTCGTCCAGCATTCTGTTTTTGTTTATTTTGTAGCCAGTTCAGTTTTACTTTTGTTTTGCATAGCCATCCCTATGCTTCAGTGCCTTTTCCTAGCGGGACTTGCCTTTTGTTCATTTTTGGTTTGAGCCTTACATAAACTTTTTACACACCAAAAAACACTGCACTAGACAACGGCACATTATTATAATTATTGATTTGCAAAAAAAATTTTTTTTTGGACCAATTAGGTGAAGTTGCATAACTTCCCACGGCACACCATACAATATCTCACGGCCGCGGCACAGTGGTTGAAAAACACTGGTCTAATAAGAGGAGATGACATTTGGGGAAGCGAGTTATGCCCAGTAGTCCATAAAAGTCCATAACAGTGGGCAAAGTCGAATAAATGTGGCATTATTAACCACCTGACTCGAAATGATGGCATTTGATAGACTAGAGTCAGTCCTGGGGCCACAAGGACAAGAACATGTATATGCTGCAAGACAAAAAATACTGAGTTATGTATTCATTCTTTGTGTTTTTAATAAAGTCAAAATACGACAAAAATAAAGCCACACTTCTGACAAGATGGCTAAAATATACAACAATAATTACAAGAGATGTCCGATAATATCGGCCTGCGTTAAAATGTAATATCGGAAATTATCGGTATCGTTTTTTTTATTATCGGTATCGTTTTTTTTTTTTTTTTTTTTTAAACCCAAGATACACTTACAATTAGTGCACCAACCCAAAAAACCTCCCTCCCCCATTCACACTCATTCACACAAAAGGGTTGTTTCTTTCTGTTATTAATATTCAGGTTCCTACATTATATATCAATATATATCAATACAGTCTGCAAGGGATACAGTCCGTAAGCACACATGATTGTGCGTGCTGCTGCTCCACTAATAGTACTAACCTTTAACAGTTAATTTTACTCATTTTCATTCATTACTAGTTTCTATGTAACTGTTTTTATATTGTTGTACTTTCTTTTTTATTCAAGAAAATGTTTTTAATTTATTTATCTTATTTTACTAATTTTTTTAAAAAGTACCTTATCTTCACCATACCTGGTTGTCCAAATTAGGCATAATAATGTGTTAATTCCACGACTGCATATATCGGTTGATATCGGTATCGGTAATTAAAGAGTTGGACAATATCGGCAAAAAGTCATTATCGGACATCCCTAATTCTTTGTGTTTTTAATAAAGTCAAAATACGACAAAAATAAAGCCACACTTCTGACAAGATGGCTAAAATATACAACAATAATTACATTTACAGTATGTGCACAAAAATCTAAATTCCATCCGTCCATTTTCTACCGCTTGTCCCTTTTAGGGTTGCGGGGGGGGTGCTGGAGCCTATCTCAGCTGCATTCGGGCGGAAGGCGGGGGACACCCTGGACAAGTCGCCGCCTCATCACAGGGCCAACACAGATAGACAGACAACATTCACACTCACATTCACACACTAGGGCCGATTTAGTGTTGCCAATCAACCTATCCCCAGGTGCATGTCTTTGGAGGTGGGAGGAAGCCGGAGTACCCGGAGGGAACCCACGCACTCACGGGGGAGAACATGCAAACTCCACACAGAAAGATCCCGAGCCTGGGATTGAACTCAGGACTACTCAGGACCTTCGTATTGTTATCAGAGCAAAAAAATGCAATTTGACAAAGAAAAAAGCCAAAATATTACAAGAAACAATTAACATTTCACTGGAATATTCCAACAATTGTCACTATTTAATTACAAAAAAATTCTAATGTTAAAAGAGAATTTCTGTAATATTACAAAAAATATACATCAGAATATTCTGTGGAAAAAAAGCAACCTCGTAAATCCTACGGTAAATGTTTCAAGAATAAACAACAACATGTACCGTAATTTTACAACAATAAAGCCTAAGTAATATTTGAATTAAATCACCTCAGAGTACTGGCAATTTTATAAGACAAAATTGCAACACTAATAAAAAAAAGTCATAACTAGAGATGTCCGATAATATCGGCCGATAAATGCTTTAAAATGTAATATCGGAAATTATCGGTATCGTTTTTTTTATTATCGGTATCGTTTTTTGTTTTTTTAATTAAATCAACATAAAAAACACAAGATACACTTACAATTAGTGCACCAACCCCAAAAACCTCCCTCCCCCATTTACACTCATTCACACAAAAAGGTTGTTTATTTTTGTTATTAATATTCTGGTTCCTACATTATATATCAATATATATCAATACAGTCTGCAAGGGATACAGTCCGTAAGCACACATGATTGTGCGTGCTGCTGGTCCACTAATAATACTAACCTTTAACAGTTAATTTTACTCATTTTCATTAATTACTAGTTTCTATGTAACTGTTTTTATATTGTTTTACTTTCTTTTGTATTCAAGAAAATGTTTTTAATTTATTTATCTTATTTTATTTTATTTAAAAAAACAACAACTTTATCTTCACCATACCTGGTTGTCCAAATTAGGCATAATAATGTGTTAATTCCACGACTGTATGTATCGGTATCGGTTGATATCGGTATCGGTAATTAAAGAGTTGGACAATATCGGAATATCGGATATCGGCAAAAAGCCATTATCGGACATCCCTAGTCATAACATTGAAATGTTTTTTTTGAGTAAAATCTGAATAATCAGAGCAAAAACCAGCTGTTTTTTTTTTTACAAAAATACAAAAAAAACATTTTTAAAGAAAACTTTGGAATTTTCCCAATTTTGCCTGAGAAATGTTTTAACAATAATAATTTTATTAGTCACTTCAGGGTCACCTCCTCCAGCTCCACCTTTTTACATCAGGAGTTTTAGGGCCACAATGACCAAAATAATATACTGTATATGTATTCAGGCCTTCACTTTCTAATAAAGTTCAAATAAAATAAAAAAAAGTCAAACTAAAAATATTACCAAAAGAATGAGAATGAAGGCAGACAAAGTCACAATATAAGAGAAACGTTGTATTAATACAATAATAATTGTGGTTATTTAATGAGAAAGTAATACAACAACAATAAGAATGTCAGGAGAATAAAGTTTTGTTTTTTTACATAAGTCAAGAATTAATATTGTTTGAAGTTACTCGTGAGAAATAAAAATTATGACACAAAGAAACATTACAATTAAAAAAAATCCTTAATATAGCAGAATAAAGTTGCAATTAGGGATGTCCGATAATGGCTTTTTGCCGATATCCGATATTGTCCAACTCTTTAATTACCGATACCGATATCAACCGATATATGCAGTCGTGGAATTAACACATTATTATGCCTAATTTGGACAACCAGGTATGGTGAAGATAAGGTACTTTTTAAAAAAATTAGTAAAATAAGATGAATAAATTAAAAACATCTTCTTGAATAAAAAAGAAAGTACAACAATATAAAAACAGTTACATAGAAACTAGTAATGAATGAAAATGAGTAAAATTAACTGTTAAAGGTTAGTACTATTAGTGGAGCAGCGGCACGCACAATCATGTGTGCTTACGGACTGTATCCCTTGCAGACTGTATTGATATATAATGATATATAATGTAGGAAGCAGAATATTAATAACAGAAAGAAACAACCCTTTTGTGTGAATGAGTGTAAATGGGGGAGGGAGGTTTTTTGGGTTGGTAAGTGTATCTTGTGTTTTTTATGTTGATTTAATAAAAAAATAAAAAAAAATAAAAAAATAAAAACGATACCGATAATAAAAAAACCGATACCGATCATTTCCGATATTACATTTTAACGCATATATCGGCCGATAATATCGGCAGGCCGATATTATCGGACATCTCTAGTTGCAATAATCAGATACAAAATTAATTTGGCATTCAAAGTTTAAATATCCAAAGAAATCATCCAGGGGAAAAACAATTACAAGAATGAAACTGAGAAAAGTGGTTTTATGAAAAAAATAAAAAACACACCCACACACATGCACCTATATAGGGGGACACACAATACAGTCGTTAAGTGTGGCTTTAATTCTCCTTTAGTAATGAAGAGGACAAGGACAAACATCAGACCTGAGGATGGAGATAATCATCATCATCATCATCAATGGACTGACCTTTGGCACGGTGGTCCTCCTCTTTGGGACACTGTCCTCCCTCCCACCACCTCCTCTTGAGTATCTCTAGCCGGTTGTTCTCCTGCAGCTGGAGGATGGCCAGCGTGATCTCGTCTCTGAACGGAGAGCCTGGCGAGGAGCACAGCAGGATGAGAACAGGAAGAAGTGGGAGCGTTCATGGCTGCTTCATGGTAAGAAAGAGGATGGGTGGCAGATTAAGAGTCAGATTAAGAGTCAGATTAAAGCAGATGTCAGGGAAAGTGGGCTCCCAACTGAATAACAACTATGTGTTTAGGAATCCAGTTGTTGCTTGTGTCTGTAGAACAAACGGTCGGAAATATTTCATCAGGAGCCAAAAATGATATCACCTTCATTCTGACTCATTTACCACCTTTTCCATGTGTTTTTTTCACTTGTTATTTAACATATCTTAAATAACTTATACAAATTGATTATTTTTATAATAAATTATAATTTATTACATTTCTACGCATTATTTGTAGGGATGTCCGATAATGGCTTTTTGCCGATATCCGATATTCCGATATTGTCCAACTCTTTAATTACCGATACCGATATCAACCGATACCGATATCAACCGATATATTACAGTCGTGGAATTAACACATTATTATGTCTAATTTGGACAACCAGGTATGGTGAAGATAAGGTACTTTTTTTTAAAAATTATAAAATAAAATAAGATAAATACATTAAAAACATTTTCTTGAATAAAAAAGAAAGTAAAACAATATAAAAACAGTTACATAGAAACTAGTAATTAATGAAAATGAGTAACATTAACTGTTAAAGGTTAGTACTATTAGTGGAGCAGCAGCACGCACAATCATGTGTGCTTACGGACTGTATCCCTTGCAGACTGTATTGATATATATTGATATATAATGTAGGAACCAGAATATTGATAACAGAAAGAAATGGGGGGAGGGAGGTTTTTTGGGTTGGTGCACTAATTGTAAGTGTATCTTGTGTTTTTTATGTTGATTTAATAAAAAAAACAAAAAAACAAAAAAAAACAACAACAAAAAACGATACAGATAATAAAAAAAACGATACCGATAATTTCCGATATTACATTTTAACGCATTTATCGGCCGATAATATCGGCAGACCGATATTATCGGACATCCCTATAAATTATAATTTATTACATTTCTATGCATTATTTGTATAAATTATTTTCTATTACACTTAAAGGGAAATTGTACTTAAAAAAAAAAAATGTTACCCATCACTCACAAACCCTAAGTAAAACAAGAACACATGTCTTTCTTTTTGTATGGATTGTAATTTGTAATATACTGTACGTACGAGGCCGCTAACAATGCAGCTAATATGATTGATTGATTGATTGAAACTTTTATTAGTAGATTGCACAGTACAGTACATATTCCGTATAATTGACCACTAAATGGTAACACCCCAATAAGTTTTTCAACTTGTTTAAGTCGGGGTCCACGTTAATCAATTCATGGTACAAATATATACTATCATCATAATTAGGGCTGCGAATCTTTGGGTGTCCCACGATTCGATTCAATATCGATTCTTGGGGTCACGATTCGAATCAAAATCGATTTTTTCCGATTCAACGCGATTCTCGATTCAAAAACTATATTTTCCCGATTCAAAAGGATTCTCTATTCATGGAATACATAGATTTCAGCAGGATCTACCCCAGTCTGCTGACATGCAAGCAGAGTAGTAGATTTTTGTAAAAAGCTTTTATAATTGTAAAGGACAATGTTTTATCAACTGATTGCAATAATGTAAATTTGTTTTAACTATTAAATGAACCAAAAATATGACTTATTTTATCTTTGTGAAAATATTGGACACAGTGTGTTGTCAAGCTTATGAGATGTGATGCAAGTGTAAGTCACTGTGACACTATTGTTCTTTTATTTTTATAAATGTCTAATGATAATGTCAATGAGGGATTTTTAATCACTGCTATGTTGAAATTGTAACTAATATTGATACTGTTGTTGATAATATTCATTTTTGTTTCACTACTTTTGGTTTGTTCTGTGTCGTGTTTGTGTCTCCTCTCAATTGCTCTGTTTATTGCACTTTGGCTGTTCTAGTTTTTATTTTTATTTATTTCTTTATTATCTTTTTATTTATTTAATTTATTTATTTATTTTGTCATTTTTATTTATTTATTTATTAAATTTTTTTTTTTAAATACACTGTAGCACTTTGAGATTGTTTACTCAATATAAAGTGCTTTTTTACAAATAAAATGTATTATTATTATTATTATTATTACTACTGTTACCCCAGGTAGCCCTTGGCAAAGGCCTAGTACCTGACTGCCCTCTAGCCAGGGATACGGTGAAGACCTCAACGGCGGAAGAAGGCTGCAGCAGAAAAGGGTCCCCAGTCGTCTTGGACTCCATGCCACTGGACCCTGACCCGATTCTGTCAAGGATCGTGTGGTGACTGTCTGTGCACCAGTCTCCCCACGTTAAACTAAGTCACGCACAGGCATCCTCCATAAAGGGATACACCCCTACCAGGAGGATCGGCATACTCGTTCGAGTGACCGCCGATGATGATGATGATGATGATGACTTCTGAGTGTTGCTGGGTCGGGTTGGCATTGTTATGCTATTGCTGTGTATTGTTTTGTTGGATTGATTAATTAAAATAAATAAATAAAATAAATAAAAAAATAAAAATATATATCGATTTTTAAAAAATGACAATCGATTCTGAATCGCACAAAGTGAGAATCGCGATTCGAATTCGAATCGATTTTTTCCCACACCCCTAATATATATATACACACACACACACACATATACTGTATATATATACATATATATATATGTACATACACAAATATACTGTTTATATGAGGTAGACCAATCGACTTGGTTATTTAATAAGTAGTTTGCCAACTGAAAAATTGTGGGCACCGTGTTGTACAGTAAGTGATTGTTTTATTATCTTTGTAGTTTGTATACCTTGTTCGGCATTAGCAATACTGCTACATAATGCTTAGTGTTTCACTAATGCTAAGTTTGTTTAGCAAACAGCTTCTAAAACTTGTAGCTCATCCTCGTAATATATTCAGGCTCAAAAATGTAAAGTTCTGGATCATCATTTGAGTGCATGATAAAGACAAATGTGTGCTTGTCTTATATAAGGATTGTGAATGATAAACAAAATAAATTTAAAAAAGCAGTTCCCCTTTAAAACCGGAGAAAAAGCCAAGAGACAGCTCAGCTCATATATCAAAATATTGGAGTCGAGGTTCAGTACCGCTGCATTTCATTTCACTTTTACTCCATGTTTATTTTTAGTGCCACATTTGAGGCTGTATGAGGGGGTCACGTGGGTGGAATGTCTTTAAAACGGGGATGACTGAGAGCCACTGTAAAGTAAAGAAAAATATAGGGAGTCACATTCCATGCTAACATTTATGGCAAAAGGACACTTTTAGGGTTTATGCATCATAAACGCAGGAATTTAACACCAGTGCTCTTGCTTGTTGGTGCAAGCGCGAAGCAATTACCTGCGTGTTTACCTGCTCAGACACTTTACGATCACTTGGATGAGAAGATAAACGGTCCGTTTCAGATGTCTAATTAAAAGTGTCTATTCAGCGTAATTGATCAGCTGTGTGCATTGATGAAGATGAGATAATAAGATGGCCTACTGTAAACCGTAGCTTGTAACTTTACCTAGCGGCATGCCGATGCCGTATCCTTTGGTGTCCAGCAAGCCTCCGATCTGCGTGAGGTTGCAGTTGAGGCCGCGGTGGTACTCGTTCATGGTGCTCTCCATCAGGAAGGCGTACTTGGAGTTGACCACGCGGGCGATGCCCTCCTCGGTGCTCTTCACAAACACGCTTGGCTGCTTGGAGTACATGTAGTTCCACATGCGCTGGTACGTCTGGTAGCGGGAATTCTGCAGAATCAAATCAAATCAACTTTATTTATAAAGCACATTTAAAATTTACCACAGGGGTAGCCAAAGTGCTGTACAATGGGCAGGTTAAAAATAATACGAGAACCGAGCAAACACAACACAACACAAAACAGAACACGATAAAAAATAAATACATAAAATATAAAAACAGGTTCACAGCAGGTGTATTATGGGGCGCCATTGCAGGATGGAGATCACTCAGTGTTAAAAGCCATGGAATAAAAGTATGTTTTAAGAGGATTTAAAAACAGGAAGAGAAGAGGCTTGTCTAACACTCAGAGGTAGGTCGTTCCAGAGCTTGGGAGCAGCAGCGGCGAAAGCTCTGTCACCTCTAAGCTTCAGCCTTGTGTCCGGGACCGTCAGTAGCAGCTGATCGGCTGATCTTAGGGATCGGGTGGGGCAGTAAGCCTGAAGGAGGTCGGAGAGATGTGTTGGCGCGAGGTTGTTTAGACATTTAAAAACAAATAAAAGGAGTTTAAAATGGATTCTGTAACGCACAGGGAGCCAGTGAAGGGACGCTAATATAGGGGTGATGTGCTCACGTCTGCGGGTCTGTGTTAGCAGACGAGCAGCAGAGTTCTGCACGAGCTGCAGGCCTGGCTAATGCCTACATACAGGGCATTGCAAGCCCGTCATTTAAATGAGACCACATAAATAAATAAAAAAGCTAAAATATCTATTCAATTCAAATAAAATAATCAAATAAGTTTGGGTGAAAATTAGAGATGTCGGCCGATAATATCGGCAGGCCGATATTATCGGCCGATAAATGCTTTAAAACAGGGGTCTCAAACATGCGGCCCGCGAGACATTATTGTGCGGCCCGCACCTTGATATGAACGTTTAATGTTAGTGCGGCCCGCAAGTTTTATATGAATGACGCTTGACAGCGCTGTGTGCGGAGCTGAAGCATTCTTGCCAACCCTCCCGGGCAGCAATACTGAGGACTACAATATTGAGGGCACGAGGTTTAGCGACCACTTTTTCTACATACAAACATTATGCCAGCACAGTCACATGTTATATGCGGCTTCATTGATTGATTGATTGATTGAGACTTTTATTAGTAGGTTGCACAGTGAAGTACATATTCCGTACAATTGACCACTAAATGGTAACACCCGAATAAGTTTTTCAACTTGTTTAAGACGGGGTCCACTTCAATTGATTCATGATACAGATATATACTATCATATATACTATCATCATAATACAGTCATCACACAAGATAATCACATTGAATTATTTACAATCAGGGGTGTGGAGGGGGGGGGGGGGGGTAGGATATGGACATCAAGTAGTGGACATAGAGAGAGAGAGAGAGAGAGAGAGAGAGAGATGAGAGAGAGAGAGAGAGAGAGAGAGAGAGAGAGAGAGAGAGAGAGAGAGAGAGATCAGAAGGCATAAGAAAAAGTATCTGCATTTGATTGTTTACATTTGATTGTTAGCAATCCGGGGAGGGTGTTAGTTTAGGGTTGTAGCTGCCTGGAGGTGAACTTTTATTGCGGTTTTGAAGGAGGATAGAGATGCCCTTTCTTTTACACCTGTTGGGAGCGCATTCCACATTGATGTGGCATAGAAAGAGAATGAGTTAAGACCTTTGTTAGTTCGGAATCTGGGTTTAACGTGGTTAGTGGAGCACCCCCTGGTGTTGTGGTTATGGCGGTCATTTACGTTAAGGAAGTAGTTTGACATGTACTTCGGTATCAGGGAGGTGTAGCGGATTTTATAGACTAGGCTCAGTGCAAGTTGTTTAACTCTGTCCTCCACCTTGAGCCAGCCCACTTTAGAGAAGTGGGTAGGAGTGTCAACAGACACACGTAAGCGACTGCAATGCATACTTAGTCGACAGCCACACATGTCACACTGAGGGTGGCCGTATAAAAAAAACTTTATCAATGGTACAAATATGCGCCACAATGTGAACCCACACCAAACAAGAATGACAAACACATTTCGGGAGAACATCCACACGTAACACAACATAAATAAAACACAACAAATACCCAGAATTTCTTGTAGCCCTAACTCTTCCGGGCTACAAGGAATCTACAATCATGGTGTGGTATATGGCTCTCGAGGGCGCCGAACATTGACGTCACTTGCGTGATGCAAGCAGAGAAACGTTTTGCTGCTTTTCCACGAGACCCGCCGCGCTCTTCCTTCCTCCCTCCCTCGCTCTCTCTCTCTCTCTCTCTCGCTCTCTGTCACTGTGTGTGTCTTTGTCGCTCCCGCTGGTCCGGGCGACAATACAAAAGTGTGGTGCACTGGACCCCAGCGCTGATACTCCGACGGAGAGTCGCTGGGCGAATCGGACGTGTAACACGTTAGTCGTGATCGGGGCTAATTGTGCTACCGTAACTGTAAACTCCACAGCGAGCCCCTCAACCCCCCCCAACCCCCCTACAGACAAAGACGATTTTTGTTATTTGGGTCCAAAATACCCCTGCGTTAGTGGAAAAGCGGCAAATGAGTGAAAGCGAGAGAAACGTTGCCATGGAGACGAGGGTTGTCTTACGTGCCTGGTTGCAGTCACACGGCGACACCTGTCCGTCAGTAATAAAGTCCCCGATAACCTGGACCAATTCAAACCGTTATTTGTTTTTTTATTGTTTAATTTGCAATGCCTCACACGATGAACACTACATATATTTTTATATGACGCCACATAACACTCCGGAGCCGTCACTTATTCCCGGTACTTTCCGCCGACCCGCCGTGTTGCTGTCGGGAGGAAAAGCGGAACGACACACATTGCGGAAATAACATTATTCTCCGTGCGTCGGTTAAATACAAATATATTCTACAACCCCAAACATGTCTTTTTCAAAGCCTGCAGTGAAGAGAAAGGTTAGTGATGAGCAAAGACAATTCCAGGAAAAGTGGAGATGCAATATTTCTTTGTTGAGCACAGGGGCACCCCGACGTGTCTTATTTGCACAGAGAAAGTTGCGGTGCACAAGGAATACAGTTTAAAACGTCATTATACAACTAGACATGCTGAGGAGCATCACAACAAAATTAGGCATAATAATGTGTTAATTCCACGACTGTATATATCGGTTGATATCGCAATCGGTAATTAAGAGTTGGACAATATCAGACTATCGGATATCGGCAAAAAAGCCATTATCGGACATCTCTAGTGAAAATCTTGGAAAATTAAAGAAAAAAACTGCCAATAGGATTTAGCAAATGTTATTAATTATACATCGTGCAGTCATTTAGTTTACAATATGTATTATCCAGTGGTGTGCCGTCAGGGCCAGCAAGGCCTTCTCTGCTGGCCTAACATAACCAGAAACCATGATCATAATTACCGTATTTTTCGGAGTATAAGTCGCTCCGGCCGAAAATGCATAATAAAGAGGGGAAAAAACATATATAAGTCGCACTGGAGTATAAGTCGCATTTTTGGGGGGAAATTTATTTGATAAAATCCAACACCAAGAATAGACATTTGAAAGGCAATTGAAAATAAATAAAGAATAGTGAACAACAGGCTGAATAAGTGTACGTTATATGAGGCATAAATAACCAACTGAGAACGTGCCTGGTATGTTAACGTAACATATTATGGTAAGAGTCATTCAAATAACTATAACATATAGAACATGCTATACGTTTACCAAACAATCTGTCACTCCTAATCGCTAAATCCCATGAAATCTTATACGTCTAGTCTCTTACGTGAATGAGCTATATAATATTATTTGATATTTTACGCTAATGTGTTAATAATTCCACACATAAGTCGCTCCTGAGTATAAGTCGCACCCCCGGCCAAACTATGAAAAAAACTGCGACTTATAGTCCGGAAAATACGGTAAAGATAAAAGTTATTTTTTAATGACTTTCCCTAAATATCTAAAAGTATTCATATTCTCTTCATGCCATGAAATGGGGGAATGCCCGCCACACAACCAGCGGTACCACTGGCTTATACGGCGTCGAATGGGTCCTACAAATTGTGAGTTCACATATTTTATTTATTTTTTCACGTTTAATATGTTTTTTGCAATTTTGATTATGACAGTACCACATAAGATATGTTTTAATTGCTGATGCGAGTTTATTGATTTTTAAATGCGCCACAAAATAACACGTTTTGTACAATGTTGAGGTGGTTCAATGCACAGTAGTGCATAAATATGTTCCTGTATAGTATTTCTCCAGCAATGGTCATGTGGTGACATAAATGATGGTATTTTGAGAGGTAAACATTGAAGTTGGGAAATAGGTGGGAAAGGCACGGCCCGTCACTGGTATTATCTAATACTAATCTTTAGTTTTTTACTTTTATGGTGCGATCTACACAGATCCAAATACCACGGGCTGGACAGCCTGTGCAAACTATACAATTACTGTACTATTAAGGGCCATGTTGCGTGTGATCTACTAAGACTGCGTGTACAATTTAAAAGTGGTTTAAATAGCCTTTTTTAAATGAGGGTTTTTGCATGTACTATTTGGGGCATCACCACAGAGACATTTACTGCACCTTTATAGTGTCATGCTCCTCCTACCTTATAATTAGACTTAGACAAACTTTAATGATCCACAAGGAACATTTTTCCACAAAGTAGCTCAGTTACAAAAAATTGAAAGGATAAGGATGGAAAGGGCAGAAAAAAAGGGCGAAAACAGGTATAAAGTAGACAAAAAATGTACCATAGTAGCAATATAAAATATAACATATGTAATATTTCAGTGTTTCCCACACATATTTATTTGTCGCGGCCCGCCACGAAAGAATTACGTCCGCCACAAATAGATTTTTTTTCTTTTCTTTTTTTGTCCTGTCCAGCTTCTCAGGCAAATTATTATTATTATAGAGGTTTATTTGAAATAGGGACAGATACAAAAACATACACATCTGAAACAGTTATCCGATGCATGCATCACAGTGTTTGTAGCCAAAGCTAATTTACAACACTTGTCCCCAAAAATCTAATAGTTGATGTAGATGCCCATATAGGCTCTTAAGATTTACTTTACAAAAGAGAAGTGTAGGATACTTCTCTTGTTGCCTTATTTGTATTTGACCACTACTGTTTTCTGTTTATTTGTTACTGATTGTGGCAGGACACCTCTGCCTCTGTTTCACTTTATGTTGCTGGTAAATAATATGGTTGTAGTAGTAGGCTAAAGTTAAATTATTTAGTATGCACTAATTAAAGGGGCAGAGCTTTAAGAGACATTTTAGCTTTTATATTTTATAAAATATATTTTTTGTAAGAACCACAATTAATAAATATATTTCAGTGAATAACTTATTGTTCAAATCTGTATATAAATATGTACATAAAGTGTTGTAACTATATTGTAAAATGGATGGATGGATGGATGGACGTTTAAAACAAAACTGTTATTATTAATTAGTAAGTATACATTTTTTGAACCTTTTTAGAGAAAATCATATCATTGTAGTAAATTATGCAAATTACTCGATGATGTCATGGTGACCACGCCCATAGCCACGCCCCCACCGCCACAGGTATCTTGGCAGTTTATGGGAAACACTGTTTTTACATATTATATATACTAGGGATGTCCGATAATGGCTTTTTGCCGATATCCGATATTCCGATATTGTCCAACTCTTTAATTATCGATACCGATATCAACCGATACCGATATCAACCGATATATGCAGTCGTGGAATTAACACATTATTATGCCTAATTTGGACAACCATTTATGGTGAAGATAAGGTACTTTTAAAAAAAAATAATAAAATAAGATAACTAAATTAAAAACATTTTCTTGAATAAAAACAAAGTAAAACAATATAAAAACAGTTTCATAGAAACTAGTAATTAATGAAAATGAGTAAAATTAACTGTTAAAGGTTAGTACTATTAGTGGACCAGCAGCACGCACAATCATGTGTGCTTACGGACTGTATCCCTTGCAGACTGTATTGATATATATTGATATATAATGTAGGAAGCAGAATATTGATAACAGAAAGAAATGGGGGGAGGGAGGTTTTTTGGGTTGGTGCACTAATTGTAAGTGTATCTTGTGTTTTTTATGTTGATTTAATAAATTAAAAAAAATAAAAATAAAAAAAACCCGATACAGATAATAAAAAAACGATACCGATAATTTCCGATATTACATTTTAACGCATTTATCGGCCGATAATATCGGACATCCCTAATATATACAGTATATAATATATACTGATATATTATATTAATACGTTTTTAAACAAGCAGCGGACAAGGACACTTTTTTTCCTGGCCATTTTAGAAGCAGTCCTGCGGTGCATCTACAATGGAAACCTTTTTTTTTTTTTGCCCACTAAAGGTGGACTCTTGGGAGAGGCTGCGGCACTAACTGCTAATGTGAGGAAGAATATGCAAGAAGCTTTTTGCACATGGATAATATGTAAATGATCTTCTACATGAAAAAATTTACATCATTTAAAAAAAAACACCAGCAGACACAAAAAAAACCCCATCAATTTAATGTGTTTTAATCAGCCCCTGCAGTCTTCCAGCAGCTATACAATTATAAAATGATATTACTGTAAAGACAATATGTCTAATATTTTAATTTTTTTGACAGTCTATATACAATATGTTGACAAGGGCCCAGGCTGGGATTGTATTTTTTTTTTACTCAGTTTCGTCTACCTTTTCCCCATTTTTACGGGGCGACTTGTGGCGACCCATCAGCGTTCCTGTTCTTTAACCCTGTACACCAGACCTGGGCAAATTAAGGCCCGGGGGCCACATGCGGCCCGGACATTACCAAATATATTATATATATATATAAGATATTTAAGATGGAAAGTGTAGCTGCCATTATGATGTGCAGTGATGTTTTCTAATGACCGTAAGTCTTGAACTATGTAAAGTATTTCAATGGTTGGAATCTGCACTTTTGGATGATATACCAGTTACTATGGTAATCTAATTAGTTACTATGGTCATCTAATTAGTTACTATGGTAATCTACGTCACAGCAGCTCAGACGAGGCACCAAGCAGTGTGGGTCCACAGACGCGGAAGGAGATTTTCACAACAAAGTTCTAAAGCTTAGTGATGTAGCAGATGTATCAGATTGTAGGTGGGTTTATTTTGTACCCTTCGCATTCATATTTCACTGTTTGTTGCATTTTTGTTGCATTTCACTTGATTGTAAAATATGTCGAACGAAAGGGGGTGCGACATTCATATTTTGTCAATATTCAGTGTTTTATCGTTCATAGAAAAATTTAAAATTCCATTACGTTTTTTAAGGCGGTCTGTCATAACGTTTTTTGCATTCAATCAGACATTGTTGTGAGGTTTTGTATTAGTGTCCCCAAAAATAGATATATCGGCCCCCAGACGCATTTTTTTGTCTAAAAGTGGCCCCCGAGTCAAAATAATTGCCCAGGCCTGCTGTACACTGTTTGTTTGTCTAATCTTGAACAGGTCTGTGCTGAAAACAAACTTTTGTTGTACTAGTGCGATGACAATAAAGACCTATCCTATCCTAAAGACCCATCCATGTATACGTAGGAGAAAGCTGCAGCGCAATCGCCTCCTTTCTCACAGCTGTGTGTGTAACTGTCAGTTTGCATGCACTTTTCAGACGTGCTAGGTAAATACGCCAAATTGTGCTCGCAGTTGAGTTGTAGTCTTGATCAATCAAACAAAGGCATATGAGCACCATTTGAGGAAAAAAGAGAAACATTTCTATCAGCACAAAGTGCTAACACGCAAGCCCCAAAATACAATATAGAAGCCCTTTGAGATACTTGCGAGTAAGGGCTATATAATTAAAATTGTATTGAAAACTACATTTCCTGAAATTGGGTGCATTTCTACACTATATATTTTTTGGGATTTATTCTCATCTGTCAACAACAAATTATTACATAATTTACTAATGTTATTATTAGGGATGTCCGATAATGGCTTTTTGCCGATATCCGATATTGTCCAACTCTTTAATTACCGATACCGATATCAACCGATATATGCAGTCGTGGAATTAACACATTATTATGCCTAATTTGGACAACCATGTATGGTGAAGATAAGGTACTTTTTAAAAAAAATAATAAAATAAGATAACTAAATTAAAAACATTTTCTTGAATAAAAAAGAAAGTAAAACAATATAAAAACAGTTACATAGAAACTAGTAATGAATAAAAATGAGTAAAATGAACTGTTAAAGGTTAGTACTATTAGTGGACCAGCAGCACGCACAATCATGTGTGCTTACGGACTGTATCCCTTGCAGACTGTATTGATATATGTTGATATATAATGTAGGAACCAGAATATTGATAACAGAAAGAAATGGGGGGAGGGAGGTTTTTTGGGTTGGTGCACTAATTGTAAGTGTATCTTGTGTTTTTTATGTTGATTTAATAAAAAAAACAAAAAAAACAAAAAAACAAAAAAAAACGATACAGATAATAAAAAAACCGATACCGATAATTTCCGATATTACATTTTAACGCATAACATCCCTAGTTATTATCATTGAAAATGTAATTTCACATTATATAACATGGATGCAAAGAACTCAGAAGACGTTTCCCATTTGGCAACTCTATCCTGTAGCCACGCCCCCTCAGGTAATATACTTCCTGTGTTGTGACCTCGGTTTACATCTGCGATGTCAAAAATATACATTCTCGCTGGCTACGAATAAATACTCTAGAACTACAACTGGGTAGGGACTAATGGTGTCG
>NC_084741.1:69444853-69469853 GCF_033978785.1 Entelurus aequoreus | reverse complement strand
TAACATATAGAACATGCTATACGTTTACCAAACAATCTGTCATTCCCGATCACTAAATCCCATGAAATCTTCCTCCTCTGTGTCACTCCTGGTATGCGCCGCTAGCGTCCATTCTTTCTGCTGCTCGATCGCCGTTTTCCTGCTGCATATTTCACTACGTCCAGCTTGTAACCTGCAGTATATGATTTCCTTTTCGGTGCCATTTTAGTTCAGTCCTTCTCAGTTTTTATAAGTTACCGCCAATGTTGCTGTGATCCATTTTAATATCTCCGGCAGTAGCGTATAGCATATAGCAGTTAGCATTCCAAAACCCACAATGCACTTCTGCCATGACCCGCCCCCGCCGAATTCTTATTGGTTGGCGTGTGAGTGACGATTGCTGACGTGTGTGTGACGATTGCGGACATTTTCTTCGTCGCTCACGCGAATGAGCTAAATAATATTATTTGATATTTTACGGTAATGTGTTAATAATTTCACACATAAGTCGCTCCTGAGTATAAGTCGCACCCCCGGCCAAACTACGAAAAAAACAGCGACTTATAGTCCGAAAAATACGGTACTCACCGGGACCGTTAGCAATTGAATTTGAGAACACAGAGTTGACAGTTGCGATAGCCAATCAGATCACAAATTGTTGACAGTAGCCTATCTAGGTAGCCTGATGTTAACGAGACTGTGATTGGATACTCACTTGTTATTCCAAAGTGAGTATCCAATCACAAGTTGAAATTTAGCAGGAAGCAGGAAGTGTTGACCCACAAAGAAGGAGAACAAAACGTTGATTAGGTGGCAGATATATATTTGCAAGGCCATTTTCAAGAAGGATATTTAAAGAGAAACTACATCTTGTGGGATGATGTCGGCGATGAAATGGGGAAATGCCTGCCATTTCCACTCGAATCAACTGACTCCTAGTTAAAATATTTTTTTAAATTTGTTTTCACGTTTAATATGTTTTCTGCAATTTTAATTTTGACAGTACTAAGTAAGATATGTTTTAATTGCTGATGCAGGTTTATTGATTTTTAAATGCACCAGAAAATAACCCGTTTTGTACACTGTTGAGGTGGTTCAATGCACAGTAGGGCGTACATGTGTTCCTGTATAGTATTTCTCCAGCAATGGTCATGTGGTGACATCAATTATGGTATTTTGAGAGGTAATCATTGAAGTCGGACATCACTGAAGGCCTACACTGCAAAAAGTCAGTGTTCAAAAACAAAACAAAAAATACAAAAAATGAGGGGTATTTTACTTGAACTAAGCAAAATTATCTGCCAATAGAACAAGAAAATTTGGCTTGTCAAGACTTTCCAAAACAAGTAAAATTAGCTAACCTCAATGAACCCAAAAATACCTTAAAATAAGTATATTCTCACTAATAACAACTGACTACTATATGAGTACGTATTTTCTATTATTTCATTGAAAATAAAACACAAAGTCCATTTGGCTGTCATCTGTTTTAATATGAGAGAAAATTGTGTCAAAGTCATGATTTTTTTGTTCATGCTTGAAATAAGAAATTATTCCTTTAAAAAAGTAGTTTTATACTTGTGAGTAGGGATATCCGATAATGGGTTTTTGCCGATATCCGATATTCCCCAACTCTTTAATTACAGATACCGATATTAACCGATACCGATATCAACCGATACCGATATATACAGTCGTGGAATTAACACATTATTATGCCTAATTTGGACAACCAGGTATGGTGAAGATAAGGTCCTTTTTAAAAAATAAAATAAAATAAAATAAGATAAATAAATTAAAAACATTTTCTTGAATAAAAAAGAAAGTAAAACAATATAAAAACAGTTACATAGAAACTAGTAATTAATGAAAATGAGTAAAATTAACTGTTAAAGGTTAGTACTATTAGTGGACCAGCAGCACGCACAATCATGTGTGCTTACGGACTGTATCCCTTGCAGACTGTATTGATATATATTGATATACAATGTAGGAACCAGAATATTAATAACAGAAAGAAACAACCATTTTGTGTGAATGAGTGTAAATGGGGGAGGGAGGTTTTTTGGGTTGGTGCACTAATTGTAAGTGTATCTTGTGTTTTTTATGTGGATTTAATAAAAAACCAACCAAAACAAAAAACTGATACCGATAATAAAAAAACGATACCGATAATTTCCGATATTACATTTTAAAACATTTATCGGCCGATAATATCGGCAGGACGATATTATCGGACATCTCTACTTGTGAGTGTTGATGACACAGCTTTGCAACAGTTGATATTCTAGTTTCAAGCATGTTTTACTCAATATAGCTCATCAAATCTCAGCAACAAGCTGTAATATCTTACTGAGATCATTTAGGACCAAAACCCTTAAAACAATTAAAACACTCTAACATAAAATCTGCTTAGTGAGAAGAATTATCTTATCAGACAGAAAATAAGCAAATATCACCCTTATTTGAGATATTTATATTAGATTTCAGTTTTTGCAGTGTAGGTGGGAAACGCACGGAGGAAAAAAACAACAAATATCAGCCTCTTGCAGTTATCAGTGGCCTAGTGGTTAGAGTGTCCGCCAGGGCCGGCCCGTGGCATAGGACGTATAGGCAAATGCTAAGGGCGCCGTCCATCAGGGGGCGCCACGCCAGTGCCACAAATGTTGGAGGAAAAATATAAAAAAGTTGGTACTATTATTTCTAAATACATAAAATAATCCCACGTTAATTAAAATGCAAAGCAAAGCCTATTTAATAGAAATATTATTTGTTACAACATTACGCCCCCCCTCCCCCCGCACGGTGCGCCCCCTCCCTTCCCGTATCATGACTCTTTTTGGACGTCACCACATCAAAAAATCAACACAAGATGTCAAAACGGCCAAAACTGTCAGGTGCCCAGGGAAGAAAAAATAGAAAAGAAGAGGAGGAGAAACGAGAAAAAGACAGAGGTAGCAGGTATAGGTAACGTTAGCCTACATGAAATTATTTGTCTGTTACAGAATGTGATAGTAACCTGTCTTTTTAGCATTAAGCTAATGTTACATGATTCGGCAATTCCTAATCCATAAATAGCTAGTTCTGTTTTAACTTCGGGTTAATATTGTGGAGGGGGCTAAATTGTTATGGAAAATAATAATGTAACGTTAGGTAATTACAGTACTCCCTGGTGTACAGTAATTTGTAAGTCATTCTAGTTAATGCAATATTAAAAAGCACAAATAGAGAACTCTGTTGGATCCCCTTTTTTTGTAATATAGTTGTTAAAGTCATACTGGTTTGATATCTTGTTTTGTGCAGTGCCTTATTTATATTGTATTTTTAATTTATTTTATGCAACTTGTTGACACGTTTTATTTTGTGTTTATGTATGTAAAAAATATTGTATTTCATATATTCATTTTTTATTTTTTGTATTCATTTATTTATCCATAGTTTTTTTTATCTAGTTAACAATTCTGATTGTTAATTTGCTTTCTTTAAGTTAAAAAAAAGGTCAAAGACAAAGCTATTCGGTTTCTTGTGAGTATATAAACTTCACTGCCGATGTGGGGGGGGGGGCACCTAAAATCTTGCCTAGGGCGCCAGATTGGTTAGGGCCGGGCCTGGTGTCCGCCCTGAGATCGGTAGGTTGTGAGTTCAAACCCCGGCCGAGTCATACCAAAGACTATCAAAATGGGACCTATTACTTCCCTGCTTGGCACTCAGCATCAAGGGTTGGAATTGGGTGTTAAATCACCAAAAATTATTCCCGGGCGCGGCCACTGCTGCTGCCCACTGCTCCCCTCACCTCCCAGGGGGTGAACAAGGGTGATGGGTCAAATGCAGAGAATAATTTCGCCACACCTAGTGTGTGTGTGACAATCATTTGTACTTTTACTTTAATTTACCGCACTAATTAAAACCTCGATTAATCGTGCAGCCCTAGAGTGTGCTATCAAGTTTGCACATGTTCTAGTACAGGGGTCACCAACGCCGTGCCCGCGGGCACCAGGTAGCCCGGAAGGACCAGATGAGTAGCCCGCTGGCCTGTTCTAAAAATAGCCCAAATAGCAGCACTTACCTGTGAGCTGCCTCTATTTTTTAAATTTTATTTATTTACTACCAAGCTGGTCTCGCTTTGCCCGACATTTTTAATTCTAAGAGAGACAAAACTCAAATAGAATTTGAAAATCCAAGAAAATATTTTAAAGAGTTTGTCTTCACTTGTTTAAATAAATTCATTAATTTTTTTACTTTGCTTCTTATAACTTTCAGAAAGACAATTTTAGAGGAAAAAATACAACCTTAAAAATTATCTTAGGATTTTTAAACACATATACCTTTTTACCTTTTAAATTCCTTCCTCTTCTTTCCTGACAATTTAAATCAATGTTCAAGTATTTTTTTATCGTAAAGAATAATAAAAACATTTTAATTAAATTCTTCATTTTAGCTTCTGTTTTTTCGACGAAGAATATTTGTGAAATATTTCTTCAAACTTATTATGATTAAAATTCAAAAAAAATTATTCTGGCAAATCTAGAAAATCTGTAGAATCAAATTTAAATCATATTTTAAAGTCTTTTGAATTTATTTTAGAATGTTTGTTCTGGAAAATCTAGAAGAAATAATGATTTGTCTTTGTTAGAAATATAGCTCGGTCCAATTTGTTATATATTCTAACAAAGTGTAGATTGGTTTTTAACCTATTTAAAACATGTCATCAAAATTCTAAAATTAATCTTAATCAGGAAAAATTACTAATGATGTTCCATAAATTATTTTTTTAAGTTTTTCCTCTTCTTTTTTTTCGGTTGAATTTTGAATTTTATTTATTTTATTTTTTTTGCAAATATTTTTATTGAATTTTACAGTTAAAATCACATTTAACAGTCATACTTTGGTCAGGTTAGGTTGAATTTTGAATTTTAAAGAGTCGAAATTGAAGATAAACTCTGTTTCAAAATGTAATTGTCATTTTTTTTTCATGTTTTCTCCTCTTTTAAACCGTTCAATTAAGTGTAAATATCATTAATTATTAATAATAACACAGAGTTAAAGGTAAATTGAGCAAATTGGCTATTTCTGGCAATTTATTTAAGTGTGTATCAAACTGGTAGCCCTTCGCATTAATCAGTACCCAAGAAGTAGCTCTTGCTTTCAAAAAGGTTGGTGACCCCTGTTCTAGTAGATCAGGGGCCGTACTTATCAAGCTTCTTAGAGTGCCATTTTACACTTAAGTCCTGAGAATTTGCGAAATTTAGTCCTACTCTCAAACTTAAGAATAAAAGCTTTTTATCAACGTTCTTAAGTCTAAGAATCACTCCTACTCTCCACGATATTTAAGAGACCTTCAGAGGTGTCTTAAGTGGTTAGGAGTTGCCAGCAGGGGATGGCACTGAGGCGAGAGAGACGTGCGCGAACGTTCAGGGAACGGAACAATGTTTTGTTTTTTTTGATGACGAGCAGCTGATCAAACGGTATCGTTTAGACAGAGCGGATATTATTTTTGTCACAGATTTAATACTTTTCAATTCCTTGTTGATTTCTGCATGTGTCTGCAGTGGGCTAGTATATATAGAGCCACCCACACCAGTTTCAAATTAGTTGCCCAATTAATGAATTGGAAAGAAAATGTTATGACAGTAGCGTATGTGTGTGGCCGTGAGGTGAGTGACGTCAGTGAGTGTGTGGGCGATAGAAGAGAGGGAGCGGTAGCGTGAGTGCCGGCGGGGACTAGTTTGTTTTGCATTATTTTGTAGTTTATTGTCAAAATATACACTCCCATTGTCCACTTAAATATTTCCAAGATATTTCTTTATTCTTAGACAACGGATTCCCTTCCGTGATTGGTCATTTCTATGGACACAGAAATGACGTCACCTAAAATTCCGTTTACGGCACATAGTAATGTCGTAATTCAGCTCTGAGTGTGACACTTAAGATTCAGTCCTACACTTCGCTGAAAGTGTGAGTAAGACGCTTGATAACTAACTTTTAAGTGCAGCTTTCAGCGAATAATTTATTTACTCTTAAGTCAACTCTTAGCAGACTTCTTAGGAGTAATTCTAAGAAGCTTGATAAGTACGGCCCCAGGTTGTTAGTCGTCCTATCAAGAAACAATTTTTTTTCACCCCCATTTCTGCACATTTCCTAAATGTTGACAAAATCCTTTAGTAGCAAATCAGGCTACAGATGTCACTGCCTGTCGTAAAACTACAACTACGGCGGGTGACGAATGAAACCTTGTGAATCTTGAGAAACTAGACACCAGGCAGATAATAAAAAAGATGCATGGCGGGAGGGTAGAGAAGACAATCTACCGTGAATAACGACAAAGAGAGCATAACATCAGCGGGGACGGGAAAAAGTCTGAAGACATTATTTGCTTCTAGCTGATGCATCATCTGTGCTGCAGGCGTGGGGTAAACTAGCACACAGGAGGTGGTGGAGCACTTAGAGGGAAAACGTGGCGGGATTGATTGTCTGTAGAGCACAATTACATTTATTATGTGTGTGGGGGGGAAAGGGGAACAAAAGTGTGTATTGTTGAGCTTATATTATTTGGAGCCACACCAGGAGAGTACAAACACTGGCGCACGCACAAATAACCACTCACCTCCTCACAATCCCATATGTAAACACACCTACACGCACACACACACACACACACATAGCATAGTATCGCAAACACAGATGCCAACACAGATGCCCGCGAGCGCTCTCGTAAACAAACAAAGGCAGTCAAGCCCTTAAATGCACACGGCCGCTTTGAGATAAAGCTGCAGACGTGCTAACGCTCACAGTGCAAACATTAAGACACAAACGCCACGCCGGGTTACACCGCGGAGTCGGCGCTGATTTTTTTAAGAGCGAGCAAATCAGGATAGACAGAAGCCGTACCATGAAGAACCTCATGGTGCTCCCTCCGTGGATGGTCCCGTACTCGATGTTGGTCTGGTCGGCCAAGTCGTCCGGGGACTCGATGGGGGCCTCCATCCTCTGCACGGTCAGGAAGGCGGCGAGGTTGGCCGTGTAGGACGAGATGATGATGAGGGTGAACGCCCACCTGTACCATGAAAGGGGGAAGATGTATGAGACTCTACATTTCAAAAATCGCAAACATGTTTTAACAGTTTATGAGCACCAGCTGTGAGAAAAATCTATTATCTCCCGTGCGCCACTCGTGAGAAATGAGGCGTTCAGTGACATACGGCACCAAATCCAGTCTTTTGAACGCCTTTGTGATGTGAACGATGAGAACCGATTCGGAATTGCCAGCCATTCCTTTGGCAGCCGTTTTTTGGCAATTGCTAGAACAATCATTTTACCGTATTTTTCGGACTATATCAGTGGTTCTCAAACTTTTTTTGTCATCCCCCACTTTGGACAAGGGGGAGTTTTCAAGTCCCACCTGCCCCCATCGCCCCAACAGAACGCTAATGCCAAGCTTAACATTTTCAAATTTATTGAACATCAAGTAACATCAAGTTGTATACATTCAAACTCAATAACATAAAATAACATCAAGTTCAATAATAAATAAAATAACTGTGCAGCTGTGGTATAACTTGCATCAAGTTCAATAATAAATCAAATAACTTGCATCAAGTTCAATAATAAATCAAATAACTTGCATCGAGTTCAACAATAAATAAAACAAAAGTGTTATAACTTGCATCAAGTTCATTAATAAATCAAAAAAAGTGTTATAACTTACATCAAGTTCAATAATAAATCAAATTTTTTTTATAACTTGCATCAAGTTCAATAATAAATCAAATAAAAGTGTTATAACTTGCATCAAGTTCAATAATAAATCAAATAAAAGTGTTATAACTTGCATCAAGTTCAATAATAAATCAAATAAAAGTGTTATAACTTGCATCAAGTTCAATAATAAATCAAATAAAAGTGTTATAACTTGCATCAAGTTCAATAATAAATCAAATAACTAGCATCAAGTTCAATAATAAATAAAATAAAAGTGCCACTTTGCAATCTTTGCAAAAAAAAGGAGGAGCTATGCATTTTGGCAAGACAGGGCAAGTGAACATGAGTTTTACAGTACTCCAGCATTAGTGGCTGCAATGAGCCTGTTTTGCACTGCACAGCTTTTCAAATGGGGGTTGCAGGCTTGACACTGCCACTGTTAAAACCTCATTGAATTCGGGGCTGAGCTGCCTTGACGCGAGTGCTTCCCGGTGAATGACACACAGTGTGTCCAATGCGCATTTGGCGCAACCCTCTTTATTAGAGCCTGCAGCCCGTTTCTTTACCCTGCCATGGTCTGTGCGCCATCAGAGCAAAAGCCCACACAGTTTTCCCATTTAAGGTCGTGTTCTTTGAGGAAACTGTCCATTATCTTGAACAGCTCATCAGCAGTGGCTCTATTTTTTATGTATTTGCAAAACAGCAAATCCTCGCACAGTGGCTCGCCATTCACAAAGCTTCCACTTAGCCCCGCCCCCATTAGTTACTGTTGCTATGTCTGTCAAACTTTCGCTCCTACCTAGAAATTTAAAGCCTACAGGAAAAATAAGTAATTTACATTTATTTATATAGCGGATTTCACAGACAGAATCACAAAGTGATTTCCAGTGTGTATAGAAAATGAAAGCATAGTAAAAAAAAAAATCTAAGAATATAATTAAAAAAAAAAAAAAATGTAAAGTGAAATTTCCTCCCGTTTCTCGAGTTTCATAAGTTTGCGACTTATACTCAGGAGCGACTTATGTGTGAAATTATTAACACATTAGCGTAAAATATCAAATAATATTATTTAGCTCATTCACGTAAGAGACTAGACGTATAAGATTTCATGGGATTTAGCGATGAGGAGTGACAGATTGTTTGGTAAACGTATAGCATGTTCTATATGTTATGGTTATTTGAATGACTCTTACCATAATATGTTACGTTAACATACCAGGCACGTTCTCAGTTGGTTATTTATGCCTCATATTGACACGACTTGGTCTCTGACGTGGTTTGCTCTCCCCAGATGCAAACGAACTGAAGCAAATATGGCGTGGAGGTAAAAACATGATTTTATTCTACACTATCAAAACTCAAAAAAAGGTACAAACAAAAGGCGCTCACAGCGGAGGTAAAAAAACTTGACTAGGAAAACAAAAGGCGCGCACAATGGCGGAGAACTATGAACATTAAACAAACAAAAACTTACGTGACAAGGAACTGTGAACATAGCATGAATGTGTGATGTCGCCAGGACGAACAACAGAAACAGAAAAGCCTATATAGTGACATGATAAGTGAAAACAGGTGCGTGACTAACTGTGAACAGGTGCGTGACATGACAATGTGAAAACGTGAGACAGGTGTGTGTGAGTCCAAACGTGGAACAGGTGAAACTAATGAGTAACCATGGAAACAAAACAAAACCAGGAAGTGAAACCAGGAACTAAGGAAGTGTCCAAAAAACAAAACAGCACATGGCCAAACAAAAACATGAACACAGACATGACACATATAACGTACACTTATTCAGCCTGTTGTTCACTATTCTTTATTTATTTTAAATTGCCTTTCAAATGTCTATTCTTGGTGTTGGCTTTTACCAAATAAATTTCCCCCAAAATGCGACTTATATATGTTTTTTTCCTTTTTTATTATGCATTTTCGGCCGGTGCGACTTATACCCCGGAGCGACTTATTTTATAAGGCGCATTAAAGGGGTCATATTATGATTTTTTTCTAAATGTAAAACAGTTCCTTGTGGTCTACATAACAAGTAATGGTGGTTCTTTGGTCAAAATGTTGCATAGATGATGTTTTACAGATCATCCTCAAGTGGCTTTCTGACAGTCGCTTCAGGATGCGTCGTTTTGTGGGCGGTCTTATTTACGTGGCTCACCTTCGACAGCGTTTTCTCCCCGTCATCTTTGTTGTAGCGGTGTAGCGTGCAAGGACGGGAGTGGAAGAAGTGTCAAAAGATGGAGCTAACTGTTTTAATGATATTCAGACTTTACTTAAATCAACAACGGAGCAGCACCTCCTCATCCGGAAACGTGTCTCGCGAAAAACCGTCCGACCGGAACTCTGTAATAACTAAAGTTCCTTGGGTGAATAATGTAAACTCACTACACCGGTATGTTTTAGCGCTTTCATGGGGAGTTTACCGACATATATAAGTAATAACTTTACACTACTTTGTATTGGAAATGACAACAACGGAGGATTAATGTCACATAACAAGAAGATAGAGAAAAAAGAAGAAGCTCATCGACTGGCGGACGCGCGCACATTTTCAGGACATATGCAGATCCCAAATACACATCAGTAGGTACCAGAAGGTAAGAAAAGTTGCTTCTGCATAATATTGCAAAACAAAACGCCAGATAATATGTCTTACCTTATACACACACCATAATAATACTTGTATGTTTAATGCGCCGACAATTATTCAAGCGGTGTGGCATCATAGCTTACCAAAGTCGTACTAAAACATTTTGATAGATTCTTGAGCACCGTGTGTAATGTTTTATATTTTTAATGGAACATTTACAATGTTGTTAGTGTTTACTTGAGACATATTGCAATAATAGTGCTGTCTATCTGTGACTGCCATCTACTGGTCATACTTATAATTACACCATGTCCCAAATAAAATTGCTTCGAGGTGAGTAAGCGCAACCAAACTTATTTCTTACATTAGGCACTGTCGAGTTTTGAGGGGAAAAAAAGGATTTTAAGTGCGCCTTATAGTTCCGAAAATAACTTGTTAACAAAAACGTATCTTTCATAAATAAATAAATATAAATTATATATATGAATGAGTTAGATCCCTTCGACTTGGTCAATTGAAAAGTAGCTCGCCTGCAGAAAAAGTGTGGGCAGCCCTGCTTTAGTCCATAAGAGCTCTTTAATTTAACTCTTTCTGAGCAAAGACGCGAAAACCTACAAGATTGAGTTAATATTGCTGCTTTATTAAGTCTACATCAGGGGTGTCAAACGGACGGCCCATATTTTTCGGAGTATAAGTCGCTCCGGAGTATAAGTCGCACCGGTCGAAAATGCATAATAAAGAAGGAAAAAAACATATATACACTACCGTTCAAAAGTTTGGGGTCCCATTGAAATGTCCTTATTTTTGAAGGAAAAGCACTGTACTTTTCAATGAAGATAACTTTAAACTAGTCTTAACTTTAAAGAAATACACTCTATACATTGCTAATGTGGTAAATGACTATTATAGCTGCAAATGTCTGCTTTTTGGTGCAATATCTACATAGGTGTATAGAGGCCCATTTCCAGCAACTATCACTCCAGTGTTCTAATGGTACAATGTGTTTGCTCATTGGCTCAGAAGGCTAATTGGTGATTAGAAAACCCTTGTGCAATCATGTTCACACATCTGAAAACAGTTTAGCTCGATACAGAGGCTACAAAACTGACCTTCCTTTGGGCAGATTGAGTTTCTGGAGCATCACATTTGTGGGGTCAATTAAATGCTCAAAATGGCCAGAAAAAGAGAACTTTCATCTGAAACTCGTCTATTTTTGTTCTTAGAAATGAAGGCTATTCCACAAAATTGTTTGGGTGACCCCAAACTTTTGAACGGTAGTGTAAGTCGCACTGGAGTATAAGTCACATTTTTGGGGGAAATTTATTTGATAAAACCCAACACCAAGAATAGACACTTGAAAGGCAATTTAAAATAAATATGAATAAGTGTATGTTATATGAGGCATAAATAACCAACTGAGAACGTGCCTGGTATGTTAACGTAACATATTATGGTAAGAGTCATTCAAATAACTATAACATATAGAACATGCTATACGTTTACCAAACAATCTGTCACTCCTAATCGCTAAATCCCATGAAATCTTATACGTCTAGTCTCTTACGTGAATGAGCTAAATAATATTATTTGATATTTTACGGTAATGTGTTAATCATTTCACACATAAGTCGCTCCTGAGTATAAGTCGCACCCCCGGCCAAATTATGAAAAAAACTGCAACTTATAGTCCGAAAAATACGGTATTCGGCCCGCTGGAGGAGTTTGCTAAGTATAAAAATGAACCTGAAATTTTTGAATGAAAGAAACAGCTGTTCTAAATGTGTCCACTGGATACCGCTATAGCAATTCTTTGTATCTTTGTAGATGATGTGTATCTTGTATTTATTATTATGTATTATTATTATTATTATTGTATTTATTGTAGATATGTACAAAATAAACCACATGATGTTAGTACATTAGTCGAGAAAAGTGATCAGACTACATAAATAACATACTCTTATTTGATTTTGATATACTTTTTTTATCTTGATAGATTGAAAATTAACACCAATGAGTTGACTGATGAACATTATCACTAGGGATGTCCGATAATGGCTTTTTGCCGATATCCGATATTCCGATATTGTCCAACTCTTTAATTACCGATACCGATATCAACCGATAACGATATCAACCGATATATGCAGTCGTGGAATTAACACATTATTATGCCTAATTTGGACAACCAGGTATGGTGAAGATAAGGTCCTTTTTTAAAAAATTAGTAAAATAAGATAAATAAATTAAAAAAAATTTCTTGAAAAAAAAAGAAAGTACAACAATATAAAAACGGAAAATACGGTAATTAATGAAAGAAGACGACCACTATGTATGCCAGTGGGTACTCACCAAATATACTGTAAAAATAAGATCAACCACAACTAGGGATGTCCGATTATGACTTTTTGCCGATATCCGATATGCCGATATTGTCCAACTCTTTAATTACCGATATCAACCGATACCGATATCAACCGATATATACAGTCGTGGAATTAACACATTATTATGCCTAATTTGGACAACCAGGTATGGTGAAGATAAGGTACTTTTTAAAAAAATGAATAAAATAAAATAAGATAAATAAATTAAAAACATTTTCTTGAATAAAGAAGAAAGTGAAACAATATAAAAACAGTTACATAGAAACTAGTAATGAATGAAAATGAGTAAAATTAACTGTTAAAGGTTAGTACTATTAGTGGACCAGCAGCACGCACAATCATGTGTGCTTACGGACTGTATCCCTTGCAGACTGTATTGATATATATTGATATATAATGTAGGAACCAGAATATTAATAACAGAAAGAAACAACCCTTTTGTGTGAATGAGTGTAAATGGGGGAGGGAGGTTTTTTGGGTTGGTGCACTAATTGTAAGTGTATCTTGTGTTTTTTATGTGGATTTAATAAAAAATTTTTAAAAAAATAATAAAAAAAACGATACCGATAATAAAAAAAACCATACCGATAATTTCCGATATTACATTTTAACGCATATATCGGCCGATAATATCGGCAGGCCGATATTATCGGACATCTCTAATTATCACATAATTTATTCAGAAAGTATAAATAAGGATACAACAAATAAAGACCGCAACAGGTAATTGTAAAAAAAACAAAACGACGACATTATGATTTGTACAATTTCAGAATGTGCTTGTTCTATTTTTAAACAAAGAAAACAATCTGAAGTTGTCTTTATTTTTAAGTTATCGTGCCGTGATTTTACCAGTCCGGCCCACTTGGGAGTAGATTTTTCTCCATGTGGCCCTCGATCTAAAATGAGTTTGACACCCCTGGTCTACATCATAAGAAAAACCCGAGGTGGGAGTCAATTAGTTAGCCAGCAAGTTAATGACAAACTTGAGTGGCATCTTGCATTGACTTTGTAATGTGCACTACCGCCACCGACAGGGCTGGAGTGGAACGCCATGACCCTCCCGATGGACTCACCACACTCCGCTGACACATCTGGTGGACAAGGCTCTGGGCATGATCTCGGATCCCTGCTGCATGAAGCCGCCGACGGGGAACCACAAGCTGTTGCCCAGAGTGTACTGGTTCTCCAGCATGTCCCTGCGCTCCCGCAGACACGGGTGAGGGTTGTACCACTCGTAGGGGCTCAGCCTGGGACAGAAGTACGTGGAAGGACGTGAGCCACGTTTGTGTGACGTCATCATGTCGAGATAGTCACCTTGCAGCCAGGAAGAGCACGCAGCTCACAGCCAGGTAGGCCAGCAGCATGAAGAGCCACACAGCCGGGGAGAAAGGATCCAGGAAGGAGAAGTAGCCCGGCTTACGACCCTGGGAGCAGACAAGGGGGGGGGTGTCAATAAGGAAACTCCCAGCATGCACCACAGCGGGGCGCTACTGCATCCTTCAGGGCTCTATTTAATAACACATCTGGGAGAGCTTTGATCTGCTAAGGCAGACATCCATACATGACATGCTCTAAACTAGGGATGTCCGATAATGGCTTTTTGCCGATATCCGATATTGCCGATATTGTCCAACTCTTTAATTACCGATACCGATATCAACCGATACCGATATCAACCGATATATGCAGTCGTGGAATTAACACATTATTATGCCTAATTTGGACAACTATGTATGGTGAAGATAAGGTACTTTTAAAAAAATAAAATAAAATAAGATAACTAAATTAAAAACATTTTGTTGAATAAAAAAGAAAGTAAAACAATATAAAAACAGTTACATAGAAACTAGTAATTAATGAAAATGAGTAAAATTAACTGTTAAAGGTTAGTACTATTAGTGGACCAGCAGCACGCACAATCATGTGTGCTTACGGACTGTATCCCTTGCAGACTGTATTGATATATATTGATATATAATGTAGGAACCAGAATATTAATAACAGAAAGAAACAACCCTTTTGTGTGAATGAGTGTAAATGGGGGAGGGAGGTTTTTTGGGTTGGTGCACTAATTGTAAGTGTTTTTTATGTGGATTTAATAAAAAAAAACAAAAAAAAAACAAACAAAAAAAACGATACTGATAATAAAAAAATGATACCGATAATTTCCGATATTACATTTTAACGCATTTATCGGCCGATAATATCGGTCTGCCGATATTATCGGACATCTCTAACCACAACCCATTTTTTGGCTTTTTGAATTAAAAAAAAAAAATCTCCTAAAATCGAAGCGCGATCCAAATAGAAATGTGACTTCTCCAAGCTTGAAAGAGAAGCCTAAAGTCTTTTTGGATTGAGCTGTAGCCCTGTAATCTTCATAAAGCGCTCCGCCTTGCTTAAAAGGGTTACATAAAAAAAGTCCCAAACCCAGCCTCCTCACCAGGTGAACCCTGTACAAGATGCTGATCCCCAGGGTCATGAAGGGCTTGGAGAAGTCGATAACTTTCTCCCTCTCTGACGTGATGGTGAAGCCTGCCACCGCCAGGTCGGCTTTCTGTGGGATGGGACAGAAATAGATAAGTACGGAGGATGGATGGGATAATAGTGGATGGAAAAAATAAAAAATAAAAGACAAGTGGTGAGGTAGCTGCAAAAAATAGAGGCACTTGACGGAGCAGCAGCGCTTGGATGAGCGCTGTGATGGCGTCGGAAATGACAAAGAGACATTTCTGCAAAAACATGCGGCTTTTCTCTCGGTGTGGAGTATCCATCAACTAAATGAGGCTAATTGCAAGGAAGCACAGCACGGCAGGTCTTTACACATGTGTCACCCCGTGTACGTGTGAGTGGGTGGCATCCACCTCCTTCCATCACCTCCATTAGATCCTAATTGATGAACATGGGCCGCTAATTAGAACCGAGTGATCCAGCAAAAAGAGGGAAAGCATGAAGAGTCAAGGGGGCACACCACCGCAGCAGCAGAGTCCACACAGGGGGCCCGCAGTCGGGTAATTGAAGTTTACCGTATGGTGATTAAGCACGGAGAGAAGGGGAGGGGCGCCATTAGCCCGCTTAGACCACAAAGTGTCAGTCAAATGCACCCTCGGCCCGGACCAGCGCCGCCAACAAGACGCAATCGGGGGAAGAAAGACAACATAAACAAATTTGGCGAACAATCAAGTCAGCATTGTTCCCAGATATGAGTCTACTCAAGGCCAGCGTGTGGAAATGTTGTACCATGACCCCCAACTCTACTTTACACTCCAAAGTAAAGGAAAACTTGACATATTTATAATCATATTTAAGTGAATAATGACAGTTTATATCAGGAGTCCCCAAACTACGGCCCGTGGGCCGGATACGGCCTGCCAGCATTCAAAATCTGGCCCGCGGGAAGTCCCAAGTTAAAAGAAAATCAAATTAACAAAAAAAAAAGTTTTTTTTTTTAATCTGTCTTTTTTAATCCATTTTTACCGCTTGTTACTCTCGGTGTCTTCTAGCCGCTCGGGCAAATCATATTGTATAAAAATGCATTTTCCCATCGATAACGTGACATCGTTTGCGCTCTTTCAGTCAACTTGTGCGAGGAAAATACATGTATATATATATACCCGAAAGGGACAAACAGTAGAAAATGGATGGATATATATATATATTTATATATATATATATATATGTATATATATATATATATATATATATATATATATATATATATATATATATATATATATATATATATATATAATATATATATATATATATATATATATATAATATATATATATACAGTATATATATACACACACAGTATATATATATATATATATATATATATATATATATATATATATATATATATATACATACATACATATATACTCATATATATATATATATATATATATATATATATATATATATATATATATATATATATATATATATATATATATATATATATATATATATATACATATATATATATATATATATATACCAGTGGCGTGCGGTAAGGTTAATGTCTGGTGAGGCACGACTGCATCATCACAGTCAGATTTACAAACATATATACCGTATTTCCTTGAATAGCCGCAGGGGCGTTAATTAATTTAAAACCTCCTGTCACTCCTGCGTTTACCGGAAACCGGCGGGATGGCCGTGCATGCGGTAATTATTTTAAAACCTCTTCTCACTCCGGCGTTTACCAAAAGGAATCCATAAAATTTAGGCGTGCGCTTTGAGTGTGATGTAAGCATACCATCATGAAAAGCACATTTAATTAAAAAAAACGTTATTATGGTCTTACCTGTACTTATAAATGGAGTCCATTTGCAGCTCCTTCTGACCAAAAGTATCGATAACTTGTTTATAGAAGTCTTCATTATTTTCTTTTTTCCGTTTTAAAAGTCTCTGTCTCGATGGAGATATTCCTTTAATTATTACCTCCTGCTTCCATTGAAAGTCCAGTTTAGAAAACTGTTTTATTTTAGATACCGGTATGTAATCCTCCATGTTAAAAAAAAAAAATCTCTTGCTGCGTGTGTTCACTTCTTCTGCAGTACCGGAAGTCGCAAGAAGGATCACTAGCGCGGCAGCGCCCTCTACCACCAGGAGGCGGGAGTCATTTAATGACTTATACAGTATTTCACACACGCAGCTACGGTATATTAATAAAACATAGCTGCTTACTGTTCTTTTTAGCATACTGTACCGGTATTCAATAGCTTGGACCTTAAATCCTACTGAATAGCTCTTTATCTTTTTTCCTTTGTGCGATTGTAAACTACTGAAAGCAGCTTCCTCCATTTTGAAAATGAGGACAGATGCGTCACTCGTGACGTAACGAATTTGACCCGGTGGAAGTTCTAGCCATATGCTAAATATTTTGCGAAACGAGTTTGACCCGGCGAAAATTATAGACATGCGATAATAAAATTAATATTTTGCAAAACGAATTTGATCCGGCTTCAATAATAAACCGGCGATAAGGCCAAGCATGCGTTAATTATTTTGAGAAACGAGTTTGACCCGGCAGTAATTCTAGACATGCGAATACTATATTCCCTGCGCCAATTCAAGGAAATACGGTAACCTGCAGTGCAGGTGTACCTAATGTTGTGCCCCTGCGGTCGTTCGCGGCTCCTGCAGCGCGAGCATTGTTGTTTTTGCATTTTTTGGCTTCTTGTTAAGTGACTTTTTTTTGGGTGGATTCGGTCTTGCACGTGGAGGGTTTGGGTGTGGGCTTTGGTTGGTGTGGCCGCGGCGCTCCCGTCGGGGGTGCATTCTGCGGCGGAGGTGCTTGGCACAAGGAGGCGGGGTTATGAGACGAGCCTCACACAGTGTGTCTTCGCAGCAGAGTTTTATGAATGCTCAGCACTAAAAATGTTACACACATACAGTTGTTGACAAAATACACTGTACATGATATACCTCAGCTAACTAAACTATGGAAATGTATAATATAATTCATATAGCAATACGGTCTCACTGCACAGCAGGCCAGCAGTTAGCCGAGTCATTGCGCACAATCCATGTTGAGGCACAAATCAGTGACGTGCCTCAACTGGCTGCTGATCACCGCACCGTCTCTTCTCAGTATTTGAACGGCAAATGTGAAAATAAAAATAAAAATAATCTAAAACTGGTGAAGTTAAATGGAAAGTAACTTTAGTATAATCACTGGATACACATAACAATTTAATAATTTTTTTTTTCTTTTTACTTTTTTTTTTCTTTCCATGATCTAGTGACTGCACGTAACTGATATATACATATATATATATATATATATATATATATATATATATATATATATATTTATATATATATATATATATATATATATATATATATATACATGCATATATACATATATATATATATATATATATTATATATATATATATATATATATATATATATACATATATATATATATATATATATACATATATATATATATATATATATACATGCATATATACATATATACATGTATATATATATATATATATATATATATATATATATATATATATATATATATATATATATATATATATATATATATATATATATTATACATATATATATATATATATATATATATAAATAACCACGTGGTGCCACCATGAGACACACACCCAGGTCTGATCAGCCGGTGGTGGGCCAACCTCGGCAGAGGGTGTCTTGTGATAAATGGCCGAAACGCCCAATGACGTCGGGGAACACAACTGAAGATGTGTTGTACTGGTGGCACCACGTGATTAGTGCCAAACTCCACCCCACCCAAGAGGACATTTCCAACCCCATTTAATTGTTATGCTGAATATTTAGGGATCTTTAACAACTAGTCCTATTAAGAATCCTATATACACTACCGTTCAAATGTTTGGGGTCACATTGAAATGTCCTTATTTTTGAAGGAAAAGCACTGTACTTTTCAACGAAGATAACTTTAAACTAGTCTTAACTTTAAAGAAATACACTCTATACATTGCTAATGTGGTAAATGACTATTCTAGCTGCAAATGTCTGGTTTTTGGTGCAATATCTACATAGGTGTATAGAGGCCCATTTCCAGCAACTATCACTCCGGTGTTCTAATGGTACAATGTGTTTGCTCATTGGCTCAGAAGGCTAATTGATGATTAGAAAACCCTTGTGCAATCATGTTCACACATCTGAAAACAGTTTAGCTCGTTACAGAAGCTACAAAACTGACCTTCCTTTGAGCAGATTGAGTTTCTGGAGCATCACATTTGTGGGCTCAATTAAACGCTCAAAATGGCCAGAAAAAGAGAACTTTCATCTGAAACTCGACAGTCTATTCTTGTTCTTAGAAATGAAGGCTATTCCACAAAATTGTTTGGGTGACCCCAAACTTTTGAGCGGTAGTGTATATATATATATATATATATATATATATATATATATATATATATATATATATATATATATATATATATATATATATATATATATATATATATATACCGTAATTTCCGGACTATAAGCCGCACCGCACCTGACTATAAGCCGCACCAGCTAAATTTAGGGGAAAATACAGATTGCTCCATATATAAGCCGCACCCGACTATAAGCCGCAGGGTTTTGATGTGTAATTAGCGTAGTATATAGGGGTTCCTGCTACCACGGAGGGGATTGTCGGGACAGAGATGACTGTTTGGGAACGCAAAGCGTCCCATTTATTAACAATAAATCTTTCAATCATTCAATCAAACTTTCACATCTTTGACATGGCGAACAGCATTCGTGCAGAGTACAAATAATACAACGGTGCAAAGTAATACAAAGTGCTCGCCTGTACGTTATCAAAATAACCAGCCTACCGGTATATGAAAAGTCAGTCTTTAATCATTGTGTCATCGTCTTCCTCCTGCGTACTAAAACCACCGAAATCCTCTTCGTCGGTGTCGGAGAAGAACAGGCCGTATATAAGCCGCACCCTTGTATAAGCCGCAGGGACCAGAACGAGGGGAAAAAGTAGCGGCTTATAGTCCGGAAATTATATATACAGTGGGGCAAAAAAGTATTTATTCAGCCACCCATTGATTGTCAATGGGTGGCTGACTAAATACTTTTTTGCCCCACTGTATGTATGTATATATATGTATATGTATATACATGTGTATATATATATAGACCGCCCCCCGGCCAAATTGCTTTAACCCAATGCGGCCCTCGAGTCAAAAAGTTTGGGGACCCCTGGTTTATATGATTATTTCAAATTCATATTCTGGCAGCTTTATACTGAATTTGTTGGCACATTTTTGTAAAGAAATGTTTTTTTAATTTCTTTTTTCCCCCCAAACAAAACCAAAATATTTAAGATATGTTCAAGATATGTTAATCTTATCTTTGAAAAAGTAGAAAACCTATTTAGATCATTTTGATATATCAAAAAATTTGCTCAAAAAAGCTGGTTTCACCCAATCCATGCAGAAGTTATTTTTTTCCGTGCATGTAAACATACCAAGTGTGTGTGTATGGCGCGGTGACACTGGATTTAGGGTGGGCCCTACAGGAGTCTTGCATATGGGCACCTAAAAATGTGGTGCTAAGCCCCTGAATGTGTGCATTAATGCAGGGGTCTTTACCTTTTTGACCTGGGGCCCACTCAAATATTACCACTGATTCAGTCATCTTACTCTTGATTTGGATAATATTCAATAATCAACGTGCCGGGTACCATCTCTTCGCAAAGAAACACGGCCAGGGCTCCCACTACTTCAGCGCGATGCTGAGTTGATTTTTCATGGTAATTTTTGTGCTGATCTTATCTGCCACACGTGGAAAGCCGGTCCGTGAAAATAATGCATATATTAAACCGGTCCCTGGTGGAAAAAAGGTTGGGGACCCCTGCTCTAGAACACATAATTTATATTTATCAGGTAACAATGTATTCAAAATAGAAACAAATCAACTTAAAGTCTAGTATTTACCCTGTTGATGAGTTCTCCCACCATGCCCGTCCAGGAGCCGTTGGGCTCGGGGGCGCCGTAGAGGCCATCGTCCACCAGTTTGATCCTGAAGGAGAACTTGAGGATGTCGGCCAGCTCCCTCAGCATGTCCACACAGAAGCCCTCGTACTGGTCGTTGCCGCGGAAATCCTGGTAGTTGTCTTTGCGCATCACGTATGGGTTTTCCTGCACCACATGAGACACGACATATACTGTATACAGTAGAGAAGGGATTCGTACGGCCTCAATTCCTGGGTGGATCTCACGTGAGAGGAAGAAGGGGTGTTCATCATTTAGCAATGCAGTCTGCTGAAAATGATGGCGAGTGCCACTATACATAGCAGCTGAGGCTGTGGTCAAAGCTGGACTTGTCACAAAACACATTTAAAGATATTTAACCCTCTACTGCCACCTGGCGGCTAAAGTGCACAGTGCATGCTCCAAATGTGTCACGTTTCACGTGTCGACGAATTGCGCCATATGACAACGAGAGAACAATAAACATTTGTAAACAAGGTACTAATGAATAAAAAACAGAACTATACTCTGTTTGAAAAGTACCGGTTCCCAACAGGCATGACGGCGCGCCATCACGTCATGACATTGCTGGTTTTACGAGAAGAGGAGCATGTTCGGCAGCGCACAATCACGGAGTACTTACAAGCAGACAATGTGTGTAGACAGAAAAGGGAGAACGGACACATTTTGGCTTAAAAAGAGACAATAAAGGTGAAGCTATAACACTGAAACGCCCTCAGGAAGAGGTGCTTTAAGACATGGCTAGCTAGTGTTGGAAGCAGATCAGAATCATATCCATATTTAAGTGTTACTTCTTTCTAAACTCCTATAGTCATATAAAGAATAGCTAGTGTTCTTCCTTCTTTTGAGTCTCATAGTAAGGTGTTGGCCTTCTAGATTGGAATGTGTCAGAGTAGAGATAACTCGGAGTAGTCTAAACAAAGGGAGTGGGGGCGGGGGACAGAGGGAAGATCACGGGACTTCCGGGGGTTTGAGGGGAGACCGAGCTAGACCGATCTGGACCGGGCTGGGGAACGCTGGGGTGCTGGATTGGTCTCAGTTTGTCCTCTAAGCTTGGAGAATAAACCACAAAATACCAACTGCTGCCTGTTGATTGAATATAAACATCAGCTTATTGCCATAAAAAGAATCTGGGAGAGACTAGCAATTTGAATTCCCCATTGGAGGAATGCTGGTCGACGCAACACTAGCTAGCGACTTAAGTCCATCCGCAGTCTGCAGTGTTTTAGCTACTTCTAAATCACTAATCTTCGCCTCCATGGCGACGAATAAAGTACGTTTCTTACAAGTATCGTCCCTGGAGGAATAGCTAAACATGCTTCACTACACAGCGTAGGAGGATACAACAGCTCACTGGCGTCACCGCTAACAAAAGCTAGCACGCCTGAACGTAAACAAATGCCATGGTTAGATCTACACTTGACATCCACTGTAATGATACCAAGTACAATAGCGTATCTAGTCGATAATACTATGATTTTTTTATTGTGACAAAATCTTTTCCATCCATCCATTTTCTACCGCTTATTCCCTTCGGGGTCGCGGGGGGCGCTGGAGCCTATCTCAGCTACAATCGGGCGGAAGGCGGGGCACACCCTGGACAAGTCGCCACCTCATCGCAGGGCCAACACAAAATCTTTTTTCCTTTTTAAAAAAAAATTCATATTATGTTTATAAACTGAGGAAATATGTCCCTGGACTTTGGATATGACCAATGTATGATCCTGTAACTACTTGGTATCGAATCGATACCTAAATTTGAGGTATCATCCAAAACTAATGTAAAGTATTCAAACAACAGAAGAATAAGTGATTATTACATTTTAACAGAAGTGTAGATAGAACGTGTTAAAACAGAAAATAACCAGATATTAATAGTAAATGAACAAGTAAATTAATAATTCATTTTTACAGCGTGTACTTTATAAAGTTGACAAAATAGAATGGAAAATGACACAATATGTTACTGCATATGTCAGCACACTAAACTAGGAGTCTTTGTTTGTTTACTTACTAATAAAAGTTGTCTTGGATGTTCACTATTTTATTTAAGAACAAACTTGCAATAAGAAACATATGTTTAATGTACCCTAAGATTTTTTGTTAAAATAAAGCTAATAATGAAATTTTTTTTGTGGTCTCCTTTATTTAGAATAGTATCAAAAAGTATCGATACACATTTTGGTACCGGTACCAACACATTGGTATCGGGACAGCCCTGGTTTGCTGCATGTTATTTGAAAGGACATTGATGTCTGTCATCAAGCATGTCACAAAAATATTTCCAGCAAACTCGGTTATTTTCTCACCTGTCACGTTTTTCTTCAATGAACCGCAGCTCCCCAGCGCCAACAGCACTCGTACAGCTACCACCCCTTTGACAGCCGACACAATCATCTTGCTACTTACTGTACTTGCCATTTTTTAGACAATAATGGACGTGTTGACTTATTTCAGTGGCAAGTACTGCTGCACCTTGACTACCGGTACTATTGTCCCTTGAGATGATGCTGTACACTGAAATGTCACTCCTTTTGTGAGATGGTGCATGTTTGACTCAGCCTTCACCAAAATAACACATAATGCTTTTATTCGGAGTGCAAGCTTTTCTTGAAATATCACAACACTGCGACTCACCATGTTGTTTACATCCACAAGCAATCTCCCGCCGCTGCAAAAGCGGTGAGTATCGACATCTTTGGAAAAGGTAACCCATTGCTACACAGTGAGGCATTCCACGGGGATGCTGCAGACCGTGTTCAGTGCAACTAGGAGACATCATTGCAATGCGACAAAGCTTCCCTAGGGCGGTGGTATTTCTTTACAGTGGATTTATCATTATACAAGCTTCAGACGGCGGCTGCTGTGCTTTGTTCTCGGTGGATCACATCAGACTACTATGGGCTTGTTTTTCTCTCTCCAGAAAGAAAGGCTTTGTTTTCAATGACTGGAAGTTCAATGGCTTATCCCTGTTGTAGACTTCCATGTGGGAACGCTTTTTAGTAATCCTCCAGCGAGAAGAAGAACTCAACACATTGCCAGTCTCTTCTGAATACTTTGTTTTGTTTTGCGGATTTGACCCAAAAAAGGAAAACTATAAACCAGGCTAATGGTACACAGTGTTTGTGGATAACCTAGCTATGCTTAAAAATCACTCATGACCCAGTTGGTCAAGCTAACATTGGCGTCTAATACTGCATGTTTTTTTCTAGTTGTATATGGTCAATAAGTATCACTCGAAACACAAACAATTCCAAAATACTTAAAAAATTGTGTCAAGAGATATTTTAAAATATATATTTTCCTTAATATCAAATATATATGAAAATATGTTCAAATACACATAAAAAAATATATACATGTATATATACACACACGTATATATAATATACGCACGCATGCACGCACACACACACATATATACATACGTATATATATATACATACATATATATACATATACATACATACATACATATGTACATATTTACATACATACATATGTATGTAAATATTTACATCCATATATACATATGTATATATACATACATATACATATGTATACATACATACATATACATATGTATACATACATACATATACATATGTATATATACATACATATACGCATACATATATATATATATATATATATATATATATATATATATATATATATATATATATATATATATATATATATATATATATATATATATATATATATACTGTATATATACATATAAATACATATATACACATTTATATATATATCATGTTTATCTATTTTTTAAATAATTATTAAAAGCT
>NC_084741.1:69419853-69439853 GCF_033978785.1 Entelurus aequoreus | reverse complement strand
GAAAGGATTTAGTAGAGAACATCGACGATAATGTTCGCAACTTTTGGTCGCTGATAAAAAAAGCCTTGCCTGTACCGGAAGTAGCGTGACGTCGCAGGTTGAAGGGCTCCTCACATTTCCCCATTGTTTACACCAGCAGCGAGAGCGATTCGGACCGAGAAAGCGACCATTACCCCATTAATTTGAGCGAGGATGAAAGATTCGTGGATGAGGAACGTGAGAGTGAAGGACTAGAGTGCAGTGCAGGACGTATCTTCTTTCGCTCTGACCGTAACTTAGGTACAAGCTGGCTCATTGGATTCCACACTTTCTCCTTTTTCTATTGTGGATCACGGATTTGTATTTTAAACCACCTCGGATACTATATCCTCTTGAAAATGAGAGTCGAGAACGCGAAATGGACATTCACAGTGACTTTTATCTCCACGACAATACATCGGCACTTTAGCTACGGAGCTAACGTGATAGCATCGTGCTTAAATGCAGATAGAAACAAAAGAAATAAGCCCCTGACTGGAAGGATAGATCAACAATACTACCATCAGGAGACACCGAACCAAACACTGGACCTGTAACTACAAAGTTATACTAGATTATAAATCATGCCTGTCATCTGGATATCAGGAGAATTTAGCCATTAATCTAGAAGTTGTTCATCTGTGACATTCAATCTATACCAGGAGACGGAGACAAACACACACAAGCGAAGACAGTGTCTGCAGGGAGACTTTTCCTTGTTAACCCTTTGTGTGCATCATGATTAATTCTTCATATAAACGGGAAGATATGGACATCCTATCAGTCGTCATCAAAGTAAGAGCAGACATTGTACAGAAGGCTGTCGATTTATTATGTTTGTATTTCTTGTTTAGCACTTAGCGATACTGCTACATAGAGATGTCCGATAATATCGGCCTGCCGATATTATCGGCCGATATATGCGTTAAAATGTAATATCGGAAATTATCGGTATCGTTTTTTTTATTATCGGTATTGTTTTTTTTTGTGTTTTTTTTTAAATTTTTTATTAAATCAACATAAAAAACACAAGATACACTTACAATTAGTGCACCAACCCAAAAAACCTCCCTCCCCCATTTACACTCATTCACACAAAAGGGTTGTTTCTTTCTGTTATTAATATTCTGGTTCCTACATTATATATCAATATATATCAATACAGTCTGCAAGGGATACAGTCCGTAAGCACACATGATTGTGCGTGCTGCTGCTCCACTAATAGTACTAACCTTTAACAGTTAATTTTACTCATTTTCATTCATTACTAGTTTCTATGTAACTGTTTTTATATTGTTGTACTTTCTTTTTTATTCAAGAAAATGTTTTTAATTTATTTATCTTATTTTACTAATTTTTAAAAAAAGTACCTTATCTTCACCATACCTGGTTGTCCAAATTAGGCATAATAATTAGGGATGTCCGATAATGGCTTTTTGCCGATATCCGATATTGTCCAACTCTTTAATTACCGATACCGATATCAACCGATACCGATATCAACCGATATATGCAGTCGTGGAATTAACACATTATTATGCCTAATTTGGACAACCAGGTATGGTGAAGATAAGGTACTTTTTTTAAAAATTAGTAAAATAAGATAAATAAATTAAAAACATTTTCTTGAATAAAAAAGAAAGTAAAACAATATAAAAACAGTTACATAGAAACTAGTAATGAATGAAAATGAGTCAAATTAACTGTTAAAGGTTAGTACTATTAGTGGACCAGCAGCACGCACAATCATGTGTGCTTACGGACTGTATCCCTTGCAGACTGTATTGATATATATTGATATATAATGTAGGAACCAGAATATTAATAACAGAAAGAAACAACCCTTTTGTGTGAATGAGTGTGAATGGGGGAGGGAGGTTTTTTGGGTTGGTGCACTAATTGTAAGTATATCTTGTGTTTTTTATGTTGATTTAATTAAAAAAAACAAAAAAAAAAAAAAAAAAAAAAACGATACCGATAATAAAAAAACAGATACCGATAATTTCCGATATTACATTTTAACGCATATATCGGCCGATAATATCGGCAGGCCGAAATTATCGGACATCTCTAGTGCCAAACACTCATTGAGGCCTAATTAGGGCCTAATTAAGTTTTTTTTTTGGTCTTTTTTTTGTCTTTCTTAAAGAAATACAATCATGTGTGCTTACGGACTGTATCCCTGCAGACTGTATTGATCTATATTGATATATAATCCATATATTGTGTTTTTTTATGTTGATTGAATAAAAAATAAAAAATACATTTAATTTATTTTTCTTTTTTTTAATTATTATTATTTTCTTTATTTCTTGTGCGGCCCGGTACCAATCGGTTGGGGACCACTGCGTTATATGAGGCATAAATAACCAACTGAGAACGTGCCTGGTATGTTAACGTAACATATTATGGTAAGAGTCATTCAAATAACTATAACATATAGAACATGCTATATGTTTACCAAACAATCTGTCACTCCTGATCGCTAAATCCCATGAAATCTTATACGTCTAGTCTCTCACGTGAATGAGCTAAATAACATTATTTGATATTTTACGGTAATGTGTTAACAATTTCACACATAAGTCGCTCCTGAGTGTAAGTCGCACCCCCGGCCAAACTATGAAAAAAACTGCGACTTATAGTCCGAAAAATACGGTATATCGTGTATCGTGACATGGCCATACATAATTCCTAATTTAAAACCTAATCAAAAGCCTATAGGAAGCTAAAATAACAGCAGCTTCTTTATAAGAATTCAGGTGGGCCACACATGCTACTCTGTACTCTGTCCGCTAAAGCGTTAAGTGAAATTGAAGGAAGGCAGGACCCGCAAGGAGCTGTACAAGAGCACACACCGTGACACCAATAGTGTTGCAGTAAGGTAGGCGAGACCTTACCAGAATGGTGGTAACAATGAGGGTCTTGTTTGCCAGCGTCTCGGAGACGTTAATATCCAGACTGGTGGAGTTCATGGCAAGGGTGTTGTTGGAGTACCAGATACCAATCTAAACAACAGAAGAGAGAAGAAAATCAATGGCTATTGTAGTGTAAATCTTGTAAGAATGCTGAACATTATTTGTCGCGGCCCAGCCGGGTTATTAAAGAGGGTACCTCGCCAGTTCTGTGCTAGCCACTTTGTTTGCTGTCATACAAGCGCATAGCTTTAATGGACCCCAATGGGGCTTGCAGTGCATTTTTGGAATGTTTAAAAAAACTGTTTACATGAAGAGAAATGAGTATCAGGTAATGAAAATTCATGAGCGGGAACTTCACTAGCACATCCTTTCTTTTAATAAAACACCTGCATATTTCACTTTTATTCGACACTCAAGTCACTTAGTACATAAGCGTGCGATTAGGACTTTAACGGCGTCACCGCGGACAGAAGCTATTCTTTGGGATATACACATCTTTCAACTGCTGACACGTTTTTATTTTTCCCTTTCTTTGACATTGCGTTCACGGGTCGCCGAGCTCAATTATGACAGCCGGGGCGACACATTAAAGGACGCAGCTTATCAGGCGGCATTTGGCGACTAATGCAATTGCCTTGGTAAAAAGACCCCGCTGTACCTCTAGTGGGTGGAGAGAAAGTTCTCTTCATCCAGTCAATGAACTGTGCACCCATCTGTGCACTTAGGCTTCATTTATTCCTCATATTGAAAGACACGGCTGGTCATCTCACAGTTTATTATAGCACACATTACCCGGCATTACTCCATAAATACATTTTCGCTACACATCAGTAGAGTACGGAGCCCCTAAAGGGACATGGGAGAAACTATCTTGTGCGCACGAGATACATGTCTAAAAAAAAAAAAAAATTATATTAAATTATATATATATATATATATATATATATATATATATATATATATATATATATATATATATATATATATATATATATATATATATATATATAAATATATTTATTTTTTTTAGGCATGTATCTCGTGCGCACGAGAAACTTTTTATAAACTTATAAAAAAAAAAAAAAAGATATATATATTTTATTTATTTATTTATTTTTTAGACATGTACACATGACATGTAGACGTGCGCGCGGGAAACTATCTCGTGCACACGAGAAAGTTTCTCGTGCGCACGAGATACATGTCTAAAAAAATAAATAAATAAAAATGTTTTTTGTTTTTTTTATAACTTTATAAAAAGTGTCTAGCGCCACGAGATAGTTTCTGGTGCGCACCAGATACATGTCTAAAAAATAAAAAAATAAATAAAATATATATATCTTTTTTTTATTTTTTTATAAGTTTATAAAAAGTTTCTCGTGCGCACGAGATACATGTCTAAAAAATAAAAAAATAAATAAAATATATATATCTTTTTTTTTTTTTTTTATAAGTTTATAAAAAGTTTCTCGTGCACATGTCTAAAAAAAAACAAAAAATTATATTAAATTATATATATATATATATATATATATATATATTTTTAGGCATGTATCTCGTGCGCACGAGAAACTTTTTATAAACTTATAAAAAATAAAAAAAGATATATATATATTTTTTATTTATTTATTTTTTAGACATGTACACATGACATGTAGACGTGCGCGCGGGAAACCATCTCGTGCACACGAGAAAGTTTCTCGTGCGCACGAGATACATGTCTAAAAAACTAAATAAATAAATAAATAAAAATGTTTTTTTTTTTTTTTAATAACTTTATAAAAAGCTTCTAGCGCCACGAGATAGTTTCTGGTGCGCACGATACATGTCTAAAAAATAAATAAAATATATATATCTTTTTTTTTTTTTTTTATAAGTTTATAAAAAGTTTCTCGTGCGCACGAGATACATGTCTAAAAAAAAAAAAAAATTATATTAAATTATATATACATATATATATATATATTTTTTTAGGCATGTATCTCGTGCGCACGAGAAACTTTTTATAAACTTATAAAAAAAAAAAAAAAGATATATATATTTTATTTATTTATTTATTTTTTAGACATGTACACATGACATGTAGACGTGCACGCGGGAAACTATCTCGTGCACACGAGAAAGTTTCTCGTGCGCACGAGATACATGACTAAAAAACTAAATAAATAAATAAATAATGTTTTTTTTTTTTTTTATAACTTTATAAAAAGTTTCTAGCGCCACGAGATAGTTTCTGGTGCGGACGAGATACATGTCTAAAAAATAAAAAATAAAAAAATATATATATATCTTTTTTTTTTTTTTTATAAGTTTATAAAAAGTTTCTCGTGCGCACGAGATACATGTCTAAAAAAAAAAAATAGATATATATTAAATAAACATTTTTTTTTTTATATTAAATTATATATATATATATATATATTTTTTTTTAAATTTTTTTTAGGCATGTATCTCGTGCGCACGAGAAACTTTTTTATAAACTTATAAAAAATAAAAAAAAGATATATATATTTTATTTATTTATTTATTTATTTTTTAGACATGTACACATGACATGTAGACGTGCGCGCGGGAAACTATCTCGTGCACACGAGAAAGTTTCTCGTGCGCACGAGATACATGTCTAAAAAACTAAATAAATAAATAAATAAAAATGTTTTTTTTTATTTTTTTTATAACTTTATAAAAAGTGTCTAGCGCCACGAGATAGTTTCTGGTGCGCACGAGATACATGTCTAAAAAATAAAAAAATAAATAAAATATATATATCTTTTTTTTTTTTTTATAGGTTTATAAAAAGTTTCTCGTGCGCACGAGATACATGTCTAAAAAAAAAAATAGATATATATTAAATTATATATATATATATATATATTTTTTTTAGGCATGTATCTCGTGCGCACGAGAAACTTTTTATAAACTTATAAAAAAAAAAAAAAAGATATATATATTTTATTTATTTATTTATTTTTTAGACATGTACACATGACATGTAGACGTGCGCGCGGGAAACTATCTCGTGCACACGAGAAAGTTTCTCGTGCGCACGAGATACATGTCTAAAAAACTAAATAAATAAATAAATAAAAATGTTTTTTTTTTTTTTTTAATAACTTTATAAAAAGTTTCTAGCGCCACGAGATAGTTTCTGGTGCGCACGAGATACATGTCTAAAAAATAAAAAAATAAAAAAAATATATATCTTTTTTTTTTTTTTTATAAGTTTATAAAAAGTTTCTCGGGCGCACGAGGAACTATCTTGTGCACACGAGATACATGTCTAAAAAAAAAAAAAAATTATATTAAATTATATATATATATATATATTTTTTAGGCATGTATCTCGTGCGCACGAGAAATTTTTTATAAACTTATAAAAAAAAAAAAAAGATATATATATTTTATTTATTTATTTATTTTTTAGACATGTACACATAAATAAATAAAAAATTATTATTTTTTTTTAAATAACTTTATAAAAAGTTTCTAGCGCCACGAGATAGTTTCTGGTGCGCACGAGATACATGTCTAAAAAATAAAAAAATTTAATAAAAATTATTTAAAAAAAATTCCCCCCCATGTCCCTTAGGGGCTCCGCAGTAGAGCAAACACTAAAAAAAAGAAAAAGAAAAAAAAACAACACGTGCATCTTTGTCGCCATCTTGTGGTATTGTGACATGACTACAGTTATAACGAAGTTCTAGCGGACCGTGTCAAACTCAAGACCCGGGGGCCCTCGAAAGCCTGGAAATAATATGTATCAATAAAGTACTGTAACTTTTCTTACTAAATGTATTATTTATTTCTATTTTGGGAGAAAAAAAAAGTACTCCATGTAATCGCAAATGATTTCAAGTCAAAAGTTAAAGTACCGATGATTGCCACACACACACTATGTGTGGTGAAATTTGTCCTCTGCATTTGACCCATCCTCTTGTTCACTCCCTGGGAGGTGAGGGGAGTAGTGAGCAGCAGCGGTGGTCACGCCCGGGAATAATTTTTGGTGATTTAACCCCCAATTCCAACCCTTGAGGCTGAGTGCCAAGCAGGGAGGTAATGGCTCCCATTTTTATAGTCTTTGGTATGACTCGGCCGGTGTTTGAACTCACAACCTACCGATCTCAGGGCGGACACTCTAACCCAGGCCTGGGCAATTACTTTGACTCGGGGGCCAAATTTAGAGAAAAAAATGTGTCTGGGGGCCGGTGTATATATTTTTAGGAACACTAATACAAAACCTCACTGATTGAAAGCTAAAAACGTTATGACAGACCGCCTTAAAAAACGGAATAGAATTTTTATTAACCATGAATGATAAAACACTGAATATTGACAACATATGAACGTCACACCCCCTCTCCGTCCACATATTTTACAAAGAAGTGAAACGCAACAAAACTATAACAAACAGCGAAATATGAACGCGATGGGTAAAAAAATAAACCCACCTACAATCTGATACATCTGATATATCACTAAGCGTTAGAACTTTGTTGTAAAAATCTCCTTCCTCGTCTGTCCCTGACACCCACATTTCAGGCTCTGGAAACACATAGCATAGCTCGGTTGGTAGAGCGGCCGTGCCAGCAACTTGAGGGTTCCAGGTTCGATTCCTGCTTCCGCCATCCTAGTTACTGCCGTCGTGTCCTTGGGCAAGACACTTTACCCACCTGTTCCCAGTGCCACCCACACTGGTTTAAATGTAACGTAGATATTGGGTTTCACTATGTAAAAGCGCTTTGAGTCACTAGAGAAAAGTGCTATATAAACATAATTCACTTATAATATAACCCACACTGCTTGGTGCCTCGTCTGAGCTGCTGTGACTTAGATCAGTGGTCCCCAACCACCGGGCCGTGGCCCGGGACCGATTGGTACCGGGCCGCACAAGAAATTATTATTATTATTATTATTTTTTTTTTTAATGAAATCAACATAAAAAACACAATATATACATTATATATCAATATATATCAATACAGTCTGCAAGGATACAGTCCGTAAGCACACATGATTGTATTTATTTATGTAAAAAAAAAAAAAAAAAATTTTTTTTTTTTTTAAAAATACACCCCCCCCCCCCACCACCACCGGTCCGTGGGACAAATTTTCAAGCGTTGACCGGTCCGCAGCTACAAAAAGGTTGGGGACCACTGACTTAGATTACCATAGTAACTAATTAGATGACCATAGTAACTAATTAGATGACCATAGTAACTCATTAGATCACCATAGTAACTAATTAGATTACCATAGTAACTAGTACATCATGCAAAAGCGTAGATTCCAACCATTGGAATACTTTGTATTAGGGATGTCCGATAATGGCTTTTTGCCGATATCCGATATTGTCCAACTCTTTAATTACAGATACCGATATCAACCGATACCGATATCAACCGATATATGCAGTCGTGGAATTAACACATTATTATGCCTAATTTGGACAACCAGGTATGGTGAAGATAAGGTACTTTAAAAAAAATAAAATAAAAAATAAGATAACTAAATTAAAAACATTTTCTTGAATAAAAAACAAAGTAAAACAATATAAAAACAGTTACATAGAAACTAGTAATTAATGAAAATGAGTAAAATGAACTGTTAAAGGTTAGTACTATTAGTGGACCAGCAGCACGCACAATCATGTGTGCTTACGGACTGTATCCCTTGCAGACTGTATTGATATATATTGATATATGATGTAGGAACCAGAATATTGATAACAGAAAAAAATGGGGGGAGGGAGTTTTTTTTTGGGTTGGTGCACTAATTGTAAGTGTATCTTGTGTTTTTTATGTGGATTTAATAAAAAAAATAAATAAATAAAAAAAAAAAAAAAACGATACAGAAAATAAAAAAAACGATACCGATAATTTCCGATATTACATTTTAACGCATTTATCGGCCGATAATATTGGCAGGCCGATATTATCGGACATCCCTACTTTGTATAGTTGAAGACTTACAGTCATTAGAAAACATGACTGCACATCATAATGGCAGCTACACTTTCCATCTTAAACATCTAAAAAAATGATTTGGGAATGTCCGGCGGGCCAGATTGAAAAGATTAACGGGCCACATGTGGCCCCCGGGCCTTATCTTGGCCAGGTCTGCTCTAACCACTAGGCCACTGAGTAGGTGGTTAACTTAAAAACTGTTTAATTATGCAAAAACATATTATCAAACATTCAAACTATTTTTTAAATAAAAATAAATAATAATAATAATGATTTCAAAGCAAGTTATCCATAAAATGGTGCAATGTAAAAGTAGCAATAGATTTCATGGTAAAATTGTGAAATTGACTGTGGTTTTTACAGCATTTTTCTCTAAATGAAAAAAAACTGTACTTTTTTTTTTTTTACTGTAATAAACTGTGGTGACGTTTTGGTAATTACAGCAATGGTAAATGGTAAATGGATTATACTTGTATAGTGCTTTTCTACCTTCAAGGTACTCAAGGCGCTTTGACACTATTTCCACATTCACCCATTCACACACTGATGGCGGGAGCTGCCATGCAAGGCGCTAACCACGACCCATCAGGAGCAAGGGTGAAGTGTCTTGCTTAAGGACACAACGGATGTGACGAGGTTGGTAGAAGGTGGGGATCGAACCAGGAACCATTCACACACTGATGGCGGGAGCTGCCATGCAAGGCGCTAACCGCGACCCATCAGGAGCAAGGGTGAAGTGTCTTCCTCAAGGACACAACGGATGTGACGAGGTTGGTAGAAGGTGGGGATCGAACCAGGAACCATTCACACACTGATGGCGGGAGCTGCCATGCAAGGCGCTAACCGCGACCCATCAGGAGCAAGGGTGAAGTGTCTTGCTCAAGGACACAACGGACGTGACGAGGTTGGTAGAAGGTGGGGATCGAACCAGGAACCATTCACACACTGATGGCGGGAGCTGCCATGCAAGGCGCTAACCGCGACCCATCAGGAGCAAGGGTGAAGTGTCTTGCTCAAGGACACAACGGACGTGACGAGGTTGGTAGAAGGTGGGGATTGAACCAGGAACCTTACGGTTGCTGGCACGGCCACTCTACCAACCGCGCCAAACCGTCCCCCAATACACCGAAAAATCTACAGTTTATTTGCGGTAAAAAAAAACAAAAAAAAAAAAACTGGCAGCTCAGGTACCAACATTTTACTGTAAAAATGCAGTTTTTTTTGTTACAGTAAAAAAACTAATTAAAATTTTACAGTAAAATTCTGGCAACTGAGCTGCCTTTTTTCCCCCCATCCATCCATTTTCTACCGCTTGTCCCTTTTGGGGTCGCGGGGGGGTGCTGGAGCCTATCTCAGCTGCATTCGGGCGGAAGTACCATAACAACAGCAGTGCTGTTTTTCCATTGACAGTAATATACACTAAATTTTGAGGTGAAATTATTGCAACTTACCATATTTTTTTTTTACATTTTAGTTTTAAAAAAAAATCTACTAATAAAATGCATTAAAGAATTGTGTAATAATAGTATTCACTTTTAGAAACGGCACTCTCGGGCCAAACATAAGTGGTCTACATACAACACACAAACAATGTGGTCTACATACAACACACAAACAATGTGGTCTACATACAACACACAAACAATGTGGTCTACATACAACACACAAACAATGTGGTCTACATACAAGACACAAACAATGTGGTCTACATACAACACACAAACAATGTGGTCTACATACAACACACAAACAATGTGGTCTACATACAACACACGAGCAATGTGGTCTACATACAACACACAAACAATGTGGTCTACATACAACACACAAACAATGTGGTCTACATACAACACACAAACAATGTGGTCTACATACAACACACAAACAATGTGGTCTACATACAACACACAACAATGTGGTCTACATACAACACACAAACAATGTGGTCTACATACAACACACAAACAATGTGGTCTACATACAACACACAAACAATGTGGTCTACATACAACACACAAACAATGTGGTCTACATACAACACACAAACAATGTGGTCTACATACAACACACAAACAATGTGCTCTACATACAACACACAAACAATGTGCTCTACATACAACACACAAACAATGTGGTCTACATACAACACACAAACAATGTGGTCTACATACAACACACAAACAATGTGGTCTACATACAACGCACAAAGACAAAGATATGTTTCAAAGGGCCAATTTATTTCAGGCCAGAAAAAATTGACAAAACCATTTCAAATAGCTGCAACATAATGGCACTTTAACTTGAACTCTAAGTAGATAGGATCTTTGATCCAAGACACAACTTACATTGAACTAAAATGTTATTTTCTTTGTGCTCGACAAAAGAAAAGTATTGAGAATGTCTCCATGTTAAAAAACTCGACTTCTGGGGGAGGCGTGCTTTCTGTGGGTGGGGGAAAGGCCGCCTCTTCTTTTCCACCGGAGCGCTCCAATAAAACACACTCAGATCTTCAGTTTCTAGCCGATACTACATAAAAATAACGTCAAATAACGCAGTAACGCATCATGCAGTAACGGTAACTGAGTTACTGTATATAAAAAAATAACGCGTTAGATTACTAGTTACCGCCGAAACTAACGGCGTTACAGTAACGCGTTACTTAGTAACGCGTTAGTCCCAACACTGATTAGTTGGTATAAAAATGATAATAAAACCTTTTTAAAACAGATTACAAAAGCTCCTCTCGGCTGCTGACATATGACGTATATGCAGAGCGAGTAAGTGTGAAGGTGGCCTAAGAAACGTCTGCTAAAAAACGTATTCTTGAAAAAAAAAATTTTTGTAACATTTATAATGGCTGTCAAACGATTACAATATTTAATCACGATTAATCACAGTTTGTTCATAGCTAACTTAAAATCAATTGTGCTTAATCGCAGACAAATATCATTTTTCGTAACTGGTAAGTGTACCCGAGACCGATCATTTTCAAGGTTTTATTACGATAACTGAACAATTAGTTTGCTTTAATGACATTTTTTCCTTCGCATTATACTTTTTAAAACGGCTCAACACAAAAAAGGACATAAACTTGCTTTTAATGAAAATAAAATTAAAAAAACCTGCAGTGTGGTGGTGTCTTGCCAGATTTTGTATTTTGTAGGAACTGTAGGAACACTTGCATTCAGAGGAGAGGAGCTACCATGTTTAGGTACCAGTTTCACGCATTAATAACACAAAATGTGGACTTATACAATCATAGTTTGTTAATGTAATCTGTTAAAATTTCTACCTGAATAAATGCTTCTGATATTCTGTTGTAAAGGTAATGGTATTCATAATTCTGCATGACAATGTTTCCACCTTCTCTATCTATTAATAAAATGTAATATTCAGCCTGGTAAACATTCTGTAATTGCAAACTATCAATCAGAACAGGTTACAAAATAATATACACTTTATTTAAATCTGCCAGAAAACATTTATTTCGGTAGACATATCACAGATTTGAGAACAATCTTTGACAAAGCATGATTGTAATGTAAGTTTGTTTGTTGCGGTAGTTGTGCTGTTATTGTCAAGCCAGAAGTGTGTGATTGGTATTAGAAGAGGTGTCTTGGCACGTTTTGACAAAAGTCTCAGATTAAAAAGTGACTCTACACTTCCTGTCTACCGTCTTTTTTTCTGCTGAAGTTTTATTCCATCTTACTAAAGCAGTAGTGTAACAATGTACAGTTTGTTTGCAATGCAGTCAACTGTAATCCAAACACGAACGTGAAGCTCCACCTCTCTACAAGCAGCCAAAGCGTGTGATGACGTCTTGCGGCGGTCAAAGATAAAATAGTAAATTCTTGTCGGGAGAAGGACCTGCAATGGCTTTGGATTTAAGAATTTCATAAGGTCCTCTTTTTCTGCTTGCTATTTTTGAGCTTTTGGCCCAAGAGTAACTGAACGCCATTACGTTTTCCCACGCAACGGAATGGACCGAGGGTCAAAAAGGAGTCAGGACGCATGCGCGTTTATCGTGTGTTCAAAAAAATGAGCGCCCTTAAAGGAACTCAAAGTAAACACATTGTTATCGTGTTAACTTTGACAGGCCTAATATTTTTTAAATAAATTAGAATCGCAATTTGGATGTGAATACATTTTTTTGGAGCACCCGTATTGACAATATGGTGAATATATTAATATAATATAATAATATTAATTATGAATTTTTTTAAATTTTTTTTTTACTTTTTATAAAAATCTATTACCGAGTTATTATTATTAGATCATTTAAGATTTCAAAGTACCGTATTTTTCGGATTATACGTCGCTCCGGAGTATAAGTCGCACCGCCCGAAAATGCATAATAAAGAAGGAAAAAAACATATATAAGTCGCACTGGAGAATAAGTCGCATTTTTGGGGGAAATTTATTTGATAAAAGCCAACACCAAGAATAGACATTTGAAAGGCAATTTAAAATAAATAAAGAATAGTGACCAACAGGCTGAATAAGTGTACGTTATATGAGGCATAAATAACCAACTGGTATGTTAACGTAACATATTATGGTAAGAGTCATTCAAATAACTATAACATATAGAACATGCTACACGTTTACCAAACAATCTGTCACTCCTAATCGCTAAATCCCATGAAATCTTATACGTCTAGTCTCTTACGTGAATGAGCTAAATAATATTATTTGACATTTTACGGTAATGTGGTAAAAATTTCACACATAAGTCGCTCCAGAGTATAAATCGCACCCCCGGCCAAACTATGAAAAAAACTGCGATTTATAATCCGAAAAATACGGTACTAGACTGTTCAACTTGGAAGTCACAAAATTCCATAAAAATAAAAGTAGTACGAGTGTCAGTTAAAATGTCAACAACACCCGTCCCTACTTGTGACTAGCCAATATGTGAATGAAACAAACAAGTCAACATCCAGTCTCCTATTTCACAAATATTGTGTTTGTGACCTATTATTTTATCAACTTTTAAGAATATTCTTCTCAAGCGCGAGAAAAAAAATCCTTTCCTTACACTGTAGTCGTGCGTTTGAGACTTTCCACGTGTTTTTCTACAATTTGCACCGCCACAGTGCTAGTGGAACTGTGATCTCACCCATCAATAGAGAGCGAACTAACAAGTGTGCCTGCGTCAAAACCCGCCTGGACCTCTATTGAGGGGAGAGAAAGTTCTCTTCATCCAGTCAATGAACTGTGCACCCATGTGTGCGCATAGGCTTCATTTAATCCCGACTTCCAAAGACACGGCTGGTCAGCTCGCAGCTCATTTTCACACCGGCCACCGAGCTTGACACATTTATTTTGGCTCGCCACCATTTAGATCAAACCCTCAAACAAAAGAGCTGTTTTATTGGAAGCCGCATGATTTATTCTCCCCCACCCAAAAAACCCCAACATAAATAAACAGGTGGGAGAGATGATAATGATTATTGTGATTTATTGCCCGGCGCTGAATGCAGCGCCGGCTGAGGCTCGGCTCCCTAAAGTCATTAGTGAAATGAAGAAGGGAATTGTTACAAAGAAAGCTGCCTCCTGTGATAAAAATCCTGATAATGTGATAAAATATTGTGGTGCGATGGCCTTTTGTCCGAGCACATATAGTTTAATAATGAAAGGTACATGGAAGGAGAATGCTAAAAAAGTACAGAGTTTAATGTCATTTATCATGATTCCATCTTTAAAATTACTACTCAATAGGGTATTATTTCTCATCTATTATGCATTTATCTATTCATTACAATATTTCCGTCAGTTGTATCTATAACACATTCTTTATTCATCTGCTAATTATACAATGTTTCTTTTATCTTTAATATACTGTATAGTATATTCTGTATTACCTATTCATGAAACAATGTTTGTCGGTTTTTATTCCTGCGCTTATTCCTTATTGTATTGTACGTCTTTATGTCAGTTTTCTGCATATACATTTACATATATATATATATATATATATATATATATATATATATATATATATATATATATATATATATATATATATATATATATATATATATATATATATGTATGTATGTGTGGAAAAAAATCACAAGACTATTTCCTCTCTACAGGCCAGTTTCATGAGGGGTTTTCCTCAATCCTCAATCTCCTGAGGATTGAGGAAAACCCCTCATGAAACAGGCCTGTAGAGATGAAATAGTCTTGTGATTTTTTCCCACACATACATATTACGCTCTACCACGGTATCGAGCACTATTTTTTTTTGGATAATCTAATTAAGACATATATATATATATATATATATATATATATATATATATATATATATATATATATATATATATATATATATATATATATATATATATATATATATATATATGTATGTATATATATATATATATATGTCTTAATTAGATTATCCCAAAAAAAATAGTGCTCGATACCGTGGTAAATCTCCTGATGATTGAGGAAACCCTCATGAAACAGGCCTGTAGAGATGAAATAGTCTTGTGATTTTTCCCCACACATACATATATATATACAGGTATATATATATATATATATATATATATATATATATATATATATATATATATATATATATATATATATATATATATATATATATATATATATATATATATATATATTTGTGTGTGTGTATGAGTATATACAGTATATATATATACATATATATATATATATATATATATATACACACACGTGTGTGTGTTTACATATTATAATAATATACTGGATATATAATTAAGAATGATTATAATTGAATATTAAGAGTATATGAACGGTCAACTCCTACCTTGTTTACTTCTTTGGGACAATTTTTTTTTATAATATCTACAAAGCTCAGTGAGCAGGTTGTGTTATATGTGACCATGTGTGTTGACTTTCTGTGCCGGTTGAATTTTTTTTTCTGCACCATGACTAGGAAAGGTTGTTTGGATTGGGTCATATAAGTATTTTGCTGTGCTCATAATACAAAGAAAGTTTACATCATGGTCACTGACATGGTCATTACAATATTTCTGTCAGTTGTATCTATTACATATTCCTTATTCATCTTCCAATGACACAATGTTTCTATAATATACTGTATACTGTACAGTATATTCTGTATTACCTATTCATGTTTGTCGGTTTTTATTCCTGCGCTTGTTCTTTATTGTACTGTAGGTCTTTATGTAAGTTTCCCAAGCACAAACTGAATTCCACTAGTAAATGAGAATAAGTGAAATAATACTGTAGCACTAAAAGGGGACTAGTTCCTCAAAAAGTGCAAGAAACACACAGACACATGCTTCAAGTGACCCAATTTTGCTTTTTTTTCCTCACCCACATGGCCCAGTTTGGAGAGAAGTCATAATAATGAAGGCAGAAAAAATATGCTTGGACTAAAATATTCTTCGATAGTAATGCAGGCAACAAAATTAATTATGAATTAGATATTTACATGGCAGTTTACCTGCATTAAGGTTGTTTCAGCTTTTATATGGGTCGCTTGAAAATACACTAGAACCTATGACAATATTTCCCTATAGTCGTAAAATTCTTCATTAAATATGTTTTCATTGGATTTTTGTGAAATGGAAGAACAAAATATATGCAAACGGTTACCTGAAGGAAAAAAATGCTCCATATTTTCTTATTAAACATTAAGGAAGAGTGTTTTACTTGCAGTGGTGAACTTTTTTTTTTTTAAATTTGGGATGTGACATTTAAGAATGTTAAAAATCAAGATGCTGCGTTTGTATTGCACTTTACACAACTACTGTTGAGATGTATTGGTTTTTAATGTAGCTCTGTTCGCTGTGCTGGATTACTTTTGAAGGACTGTTAAAAATACACAGGAGCCCCAAAATACACAAAAGCAATACAGTTAATAAATGTTTTGTTAGTATATATAGCCATACATTTTCTATGGATTCCTTTTCAAATAATGATTAGAATTATTACATTTGTACACTTTTTTAAAGCACTTTCAAATTGCCGGTACAGTTGATAAAATGTATTATGAGAACACAGTTAGAATCTTCAACTAAGATTTTGTTTTTAATGGTTACCTATGACAAAAATCGGAAAAAATCTGAGTTCAACCGGCATTCCATAATGGATTTATTTAAACAATATATGCATAATGAAAAAAACAACAAAATCTAGACCAGGGGTGTCCAAACTTTTTGACTGGGGGGCCGGGTGCCGAAACCTGACTGCATGCAAAGTAACTATATATATATATATATATATATATATATATATATATATATATATATATATATATATATATATATATATATATATATATATATATATATATATATATATATATATATATGTCTTAATTAGATTATCCAAAAAAAATAGTGCTCGATACCGTGGTAGAGTGTAATATGTATGTGTGGGAAAAATCACAAGACTATTTCATCTCTACAGGCCAGTTTCATGAGGGGTTTCCCTCAATCATCAGGAGAAAATCTCCTGATGATTGAGGGAAACCCCTCATGAAACTGAGAAAATCTCCTGCTGATTGAGGGAAACCCCTCATGAAACTGGCCTGTAGAGATGAAATAGTCTTGTGATTTTTCCCACACATACATATATATATATATATATATATATATATATATATATATATATATATATATATATATATATATATATATATATATATATATATATATATATATATATATATATATATATATATATGTACAGTATATATACAGAAAAATGTGTGAAGAGGATTTCGGTGGTTTTAGTACGCAGGAGGAAGACGATGACACAATGATTAAAGACTGACTTTTGATATACCGGTAGGCTGGTTATTTTGATAACGTACAGGCGAGCACTTTGTATTACTTTGCACCGTTGTATTATTTGTACTCTGCATGAATGCTGTTCGCCATGTCGAAGATGTGAAAGTTTGATTGAATGATTGAAAGATTTATAGTTAATAAATGGGACGCTTTGCGTTCCCAAACAGTCATCTCTGTCCCGACAATCCCCTCCGTGGTAGCAGGAACCCCTATATACTACGCTAATTACACATCAAAACCCTGCGGCTTATAGTCGGGTGCGGCTTTTATATGGAGCAATCCTTATTTTCCCCTAAATTTAGCTGGTGCGGCTTATAGCCAGGTGCGGCTTATAGTCCGGAAATTACGGTATATACTGATACTACACTATGTAACTGGATCGATCACCTCTACTTTACATTGTAGCTTCAGCAGTCATCTTCTTGTGTCGTCCTGCTTTTCCTCTAGTCTTCAATCAATCAATGTTTATTTATATAGCCCTAAATCACAAGTGTCTCAAAGGGCTGCACGAGCCACAACGACATTCTCGGTTCAGATCCCACATTTTCTTTTAAACAAAATAAAGTGGCAAGTGCACAATAAAACTAAAGGCCAAAATTACAATTGTTTCCCATTCCCGGTCATAGTCTTCCAGTGATAATAACACTCGGAAGAAACTTAGTTTATGTTCCGCCATGACGGTGAGGATTAGTATCTTGGCTTTGGATCGACAACACGTTCGTTACAACTTGCTCTCAAATTTCAGCCGGTGTTCTGGCAAGACATGCCCCCTCTCCGAATTCATGCAACTCTTGCATGTGTGTAACAAGGATCGCCCATCAGTTAAAGAAGGCAAATATCGACCCCTGATGCGATCTCATGGTCAGGATTAGGACATAACTATTAATAATAGGGATGTCCGATAATGGCTTTTTGCCGATATCCGATATGCCGATATTGTCCAACTCTTTAATTACCGATACCGATATCAACCGATACCGATATCAACCGATACCGATATCAACCGATATATACAGTCGTGGAAGTAACACATTATTATGCCTAATTTGGACAACCAGGTATGGTGAAGATAAGGTACTTTTTAAAAAAAATGAATCAAATAAAATAAGATAAATAAATTAAAAACATTTTCTTGAATAAAAAAGAAAGTAAAACAATATAAAAACAGTTACATAGAAACTAGTAATTAATGAAAATTTGTAAAATTAACTGTTAAAGGTTAGTACTATTAGTGGACCAGCAGCACGCACAATCATGTGTGCTTACGGACTGTATCCCTTGCAGACTGTATTGATATATATTGATATATAATGTAGGAAGCAGAATATTAATAACAGAAAGAAACAACCCTTTTGTGTGAATGAGTGTGAATGAGTGTAAATGGGGGAGGGAGGTTCTTTGGGTTGGTGCACTAATTGTAAGTGTATCTTGTGTTTTTTATGTGGATTTAATTAAAAAAAACAAAAAAAAACGATACTGATAATAAAAAAAACGATACTGATAATTTCCGATATTACATTTTAACGCATTTATCGGCCGATAATATCGGCAGACCGATATTATCGGACATCTCTAATTAATAATAATATAATATGATCAATACATTAATTATAATATATTTAAATTAATTATATTGATGTTTGAATTTAATTATAATAATAATATTCCTTACCATCCATTAATGAATACATATAATAACTATATTAATATCAATACATGTTTTTCAAAATGACTTGGATGGCTTTTTACTTCATTACTTGTTTCATATATTTGACATTAAATCTATTTAGCCCTACCTTAGCATCCACACGGACACAATAGTACACCTGGTTCCAAGAAATCCAACCCAAAGAAGCTGACAGGACACCTTGAGTCACCTGACTGCAATGTTAAAAAAGCAGCAGACTAAACTCACCTCTTTGTGGCCTCCTCTGTGCTTCTCCAGGATCCTCAGGGTGTAGTTGGTCCTTTGACCTTTGCTGTTGAACTCCACGTGTCCCGTCAGGCCGTCGTACTCCACCTGACTCGCAGAAGACGAAAGAGGGAAAAGGACAACAATCGTGGAGAAGAAGATGTTTAGCAATTCATTGGTGCGATGTTAACTAAAAACATATTTTCTCAAGAGCAGAGATGGCTAATAAATGGGTAGGAATAAACGTGTATCACAGCCCTGAATGTGACATATACTGTATGTTTCACTCATTTTCTCTGCCGCATGACTGGAAAATGCCCTTTTTTAAAAAGTATTCTCAGTGAATTTCTGTCTAGTGACAAATTAC